>NC_092233.1:15978923-16083923 GCF_036320965.1 Panulirus ornatus | reverse complement strand
GGGTGGATGGTCGTCCCTACTTCACGCATATATATATATATATATATATATATATATATATCGAATTATTTCCCCACTCCTGTTGAAGTACACTAACGCCGGAATTGAGATGGAGAACAACTGCCCACACTGGGGAAGGGAGGGAGGATAGGTCGGTCGGTGGTGTAGGAGGAGGAGGAGGAGGAAGTGTGGTGGGGGAGGCGGGTCTGAGGTTGATGACCCCCAGACCAGACCTCGGTGCTTGGCTTTGCCCGCCTCTCTCTCTCTCTCTCTCTCTCTCTCTCTCTCTCTCTCTCTCTCTGCTACTTCACCGGACTTGAGTTCATCAAGTTGGAATTGGTACTTGATTACCCACCCGCAGCGGGGGGTGTGTGGTAGGCTGGCTGGTTGGCGCGCCTCTCATGGACGTACCTAAACGAGAGTAGAGCGATCGTTGGCTCCAGTGACCCGACCCAATCCCCGCCCCGCCCCCCACTTGAACAGCTCTGGGTGGAACGCACCCTAACCAACCAACCCCCCCCCCCCACAATAGGCATGCGTTACCCCCGAGGGGGGGTGAGGGGGGGTATTGCGTGATATTAAACTAACGGTGATGTGCGTCTTATGATCTACACACACACACACACACACACACACTTCCTGTGGAGTGTGTGTGTGTGTGTGTGTGTGTGTGTGTGTGTGTGTGTGTGTGTGTGTGATCACTCTGGTTTAATTGGTCGTCGGATAGTTGACGGGCCATTTGAAGGGCAGCGCCGTCAGCCCAGGTGTCGTGGGCGTAAGTGAGGGGTGAAGGGGGGGGAAGGGTGTGTGTCATGTGTCAAGTGACACACTGGCCTGGCTGACCTCTGGTGGCGCGGGGGGGGGGATGATGACCCTGCTGGGGATCACCTCCCCCTCGCGCCCGCTGTCTCCGATCCTGCAGGACACCGTTATGTAAACACTGAACCCTCACCCACGCCTACACACACACACACACACACACACACACACGTGCACCATTTGAGGTGATCTGTGGCGGTGACCCCGCCCGTTTTGTAGTGCACCCCATGCTCACCCTGCGAACTGTAGCGCAAAAAGGGGGACAACAGGGGTCCACGAAGGGTCTTTCTGAGATCGCCCCTCCTCCTCCTCCTCCTCCTCCTCCTGCCCTTTCCCGGTGGGCTAATGTTACGTAGGCTGTCACAGAATTGGTTCAGGTTACATCAGTCACATACATTACATAGTCTTTTACACTGGTAAGTTGTACCGACTCGCTGCAAAAAAAGTGGTTACAGTATTGAAGTGTAGCAGTTTCAGGTGTCATAACCAAGGTATTTCGTCATGTCTGGCAGGGTTTCTTTAGATCCATCCATAAAAGACACCCTTTTTTTTCACATTCTAAGATTTTGTGTGTTGTGGTTTCGTGTCCAGATCTAATCACCACGAGCCTTACAATTCACACGGTTTTAACATCTCCAGTATGGCCAAAGCACTAGTCAGTACCTGTAGCCTACACCATAGTGTGGCAGCAGTCGCAACATCATGTAATCCGCTGATGTTATTATTCTCTCCATATAATACATTGTTATACTTTACGCGTTTCACTATGATGGAAAACCTGTTTCTTCTTGTGCTTATCTGGATTCCCCTACTTGTTTCACAGAGGTCTGTTCATCCCTGTGTAATTACAGTTCTAAGGCATTCTGACTGACAGTCCAGTGTTGGGTTTAACAGCTTCTTTCCTAGGTGCAAGTTTGGATCAAGCTTTTTCATGGTCACGGCGGCATGTGTATGTGAGGGAATCCATAACAGTTTGATTTGAATCCCTTGAGCAATAGTGTTTGAATGTTTGTGTCTGGCTTCACAGACCAGCATGTTATATGTCCTGATCTCATGGTTTTAAAGGCAGGTTGTGGGGAGAAAAATCAAGAGATAATTAAACTGTCTGTGGCAGTGAATTGTACAAGCTCAAGGGCGATGAGAATGGCGGACAGTTCACTTGGTAGGATAGATGCCCAGTTGTTTACTGTCACATTTTTTTCTGTCATCTGTTACCATTGGGCTGGATCACAGTGGCAGCACTGCCTGCCCTCCCAGTGGCAGAGTCGTGAGCACCGTCAGTATGGATGATACACTGGGCTACGTTATTGTCACTCTGGAGTTTCTGTATATGGTCAAGAACTCTGGTTTTGGCTTATCGCTAAAGGTGAAGATTATAAGTAAATCATAAGTTTATCAAGTGGATCAGTTGGTGTCATGTGAAAGGGAGGTTATCTGCAAGGGAGGCAGGGAGATGCTGCTACTTCCTAATTGTATACAAATTATGTACACCAAACCTTGTCATGTGGTTGGCTGTTACTAGGATCCATTTAGATTCGCTTGTGCCCCGGCACGGATGGTTCAAAAGTTCTCTAGACACAACGGTGTCAGGATCACCACATAGATATTCTATCTTCAGTGCTGGGTGTACAAAATTCTTTTCTGCATGTTGGGTACTTTGATGGACTTTGGGCAACCAAGTACGATTCTTGAAGTTTCATTTTAACATTTTTTTCAATGCTCTCAATACCTTTGTTGATGTGTAGTGTATTAGAGACCTGATGTAAGCCAAGTATATCCACTCTACCCATTCGTGATAGTTGCACTATCATCAGGACTGAACCTCGCCACAATTCTGAGCTCTTGAGTCTTATCTGTGCTTTTGTCGATTTGGTTTTTGCACCCCAGCAGCTGCAGCAGCACGTGGGATTGAGTCTCCAAGATATTTAAAGGAGGAGACAGAGTCAATCGGCTTTCTGTCAGTTTTCAGTTTAGGTGGTCCGCTCCTGTCATTACTAATTCGTTTATTAAAGACTTTGGTTTAATTTGCAGGAATGATATACCCAAGGTTATCACAGGTTGTGTGTATGGTGGTAAAGAACAGTTTGCATAACACAATATGCTTTACTGTGCACAAGTATAGCGTTTATGTATACATATATATGTGTATATGAGTGAATGGGCCATTCTTCGTCTGTTTCCTGGCGCTACCTCGCTGACGCGGGAAACAGCGATTGAGTACAACGATAATGATAATAATAATGATAATAATGATGATAAAGAATATACTCAGCATAACTGATACTGTGATATTTGTGGGACCTTCTGGGATTAATTTCAGTAATGCATTGATTAGCACGTTGAACAATGTAGGGCCAAGTACTCCACCTTGAGGGAGTGCCAGGGAGCATGTCTTTTAAGTTTACCTTCGCAGCCTCGAGGTAGCGCCAGGCTCAGCATTTCCTGCACACACACACACACACACACACACACACACACACACACACACACACACACACACACACACACACTTATCCACGACCTTGTCAAATCTCTCCATCGTGCAGGCCACAGCGAGTCTGATGGCTGCGGGCGGGCAGCGTCTTGAACCGTCCCGTACCACGAGTAGTTATGGTCGTTACTCTTGTATATCTATTACGGAAAGTTAGGCCATCATACCCGGGCTGTAGGACACACGTCAAGCTGTGCCTTAGCCAGTGCCACCCGACCACTGTAGATATTATCACAGGTTTACATTTTCTTTGCTCTAAGAAGGCGTAGAACATCAAAGATGGCTTTCATTAAATTTGATGTTGTAAGTCTAGTGTCCTCTGGGACCAGGGTGGATGTGGGAGACCTGTGAGAGTGCGTGGGGGTCGGTCAGGTGGGAGAGGTGGACTACTGCTTCAGCTACACCACTGCCGCTCCTCGTCCCTCTCCCTCCTCACACCAAGCCCTTCCCAGTGCATGACAATGTCACCCCCTGACCCACACCGCTGCTGCCACTCCGCCTCCCGTGGCATATCTCCCTCCTTCCCTTGCCTCCTTCCCTCCCTCCTTCCCTTGCCTCCTTCCCTCCCTCCCTCCCTGGTGTATCATGGCTTATTCTTGCGCGGATCATCTCTCATTTTTTATCTCTTTTCTCCATTGAAGTGAACCTCTCTCTCTCTCTCTCTCTCTCTCTCTCTCTCTCTCTCTCTCTCTCTCTCTCTCTCTCTCTCTCTCTCTCTCTCTCTCTCTGCCAAGCAGTTGTTGTTGTTATTGTTGTACAAGAAGCCGTTGAGCGAGTGAGTGAGTGAGTAGCGGTGACGTCACACCTATGGTTGTTGCCTCAACCTCCACCCTCCCGCCCTCTTTCTGGTTGTGACGTCATGGTACAGGCCACGACGGTTGGGGAGGGAGTGAGTGGAGTGGCAACCACTCGAGTGATGATGTAGTTGTTATGTGTGGTGATCTGTTGGTAGCCTGGCTGGTTGTTGTTGGTAGTGGTGGCTGATGGTGGTAGTGGTGGCTGATGGTGGTAGTGGTGGCTGATGGTGGTTGTGGTGGCTGATGGTGGTTGTGGTGGCTGATGGTGGTAGTGGTGGCTGATGGTGGTTGTGGTGGCTGATGGTGGTAGTGGTGGCTGATGGTGGTTCCGGTGTTGGCTGATGGTTGTTGTGGTGGCAGATGGTGGTAGTGGTGGCTGATGGTGGTAGTGGTGGCTGATGGTGGTAGTGGTGGCTGATGGTGGTAGTGGTGGCTGATGGTGGTTGTGGTGGCTGATGGTGGTTGCGGTGGCTGATGGTGGTAGTGGTGGCTGATGGTGGTAGTGGTGGCTGATGGTGGTTGTGGTGGCTGATGGTGGTTGTGGTGGCTGATGGTGGTAGTGGTGGCTGATGGTGGTTCCGGTGTTGGCTGATGGTTGTTGTGGTGGCTGATGGTGGTTGTGGTGGCTGATGGTGGTTGCGGTGGTGGTATTGTTGGAAGGACACTATGACGTGGTGGATGGGGAGGGTGTGTGGCACACACACACACACACACACACACACACCAAGGTGTGAGTCACGAGACACCTCACCTCACAAGATGGGTGTCCGGTTTCTGTGAGTGTGGCACCAGCACCTCGCGTGAGCGTATGGGTCCAACCAACGTTGTGGGAATCCAATGTATTTTCCGTTGCCCATCCAGTAACGGGAGTGTGACAGAGGCATCATTACTCCTCCAGTAACGGGAGTGTGACAGAGGCATCACTACTCCATCCAGTAACGGGAGTGTGACAGAGGCATCATTACCCATCCAGTAACGGGAGTGTGACAGAGGCATCATTACCCCTCAAGTAACGGAAGCGTGACAGAGGCATCATTACCCCTCCAGTGACGGAGTGTGACAGAGGCATCATTACCCCTCCAGTAACGGGAGTGTGACAGAGGCATCATTACCCATCCAGTAACGGGAGTGTGACAGAGGCATCATTACCCATCCAGTAACGGGAGTGTGACAGAGGCATCATTACCCATACAGTAACGGGAGTGTGACAGAGGCATCATTACCCATCCAGTAACGGGAGTGTGACAGAGGCATCATTACCCATACAGTAACGGGGGTGTGACAGAGGCATCATTACCCCTCAAGTAACGGAAGCGTGACAGAGGCATCATTACCCATCCAGTAACGGGGGTGTGACAGAGGCATCATTACCCCTCAAGTAACGGAAGCGTGACAGAGGCATCATTACCTACCCAGTAACGGTAGTGTGACAGAGGCATCATTACCTACCCAGTAACGGGGGTGTGACAGAGGCCTCGTGTGTGACGTGTGTGATCCACCGTGTCATTAATGTTCCCAGGACGAGCGTGGCCCGCCACACGGCATGGCAGCCACTGCTGGCCACACACACACACACACACACACCAACACGGCCGCTCACCATAATACAGGAGGGAACGTTGCCCGCCACGCCCCGCCCCGTCACACTTTGACCTTATCTCTGGCGGTGTGAACTGACGTTTGCTGGTCCTGATGCTTGTAGTAGATGTTATGTACTTGTAGTGGATGGCATGTACTTGTAGTGGGTGTCATAGTGTGCGACATGTTCATGGTTGTAAATGCAACTACTACACCTACCGCTACAACTGCTGATTGTCATTTCTTATAATAATATATTATTATTATTATCTGTTTTTATTATTCTTATTATTATTATTATTTTTTTTAACGTTCGTGGAGAGGGACATGACAGCATCCTGGGCGTATGTATGGTGGTGGTGGGTGGGGTGGGAGGTGGCTGCTCTCCCCCCGTCCCTCCCTCAGTCACAGCCACTTAACGCTGTTAATGATTCACCGTAGCACACTCTAGCACTGACCAGAGTGGGGAACGTGCATCACCACGTGAGGAGGGGCGTGGTGACGTGCATCGTCACGTGAGGAGGAGCGTGGTGACGTGCATCACCACGTGATATATATATATATATATATATATATATATATATATATATATATATATATATATATATATATGTATATATGTATATGTATGTGTGTGTGTGTGTGTGTGTGTGTCTGACGTCATCATATAGAGCCTGCGAATTGAGGTGGAAGAGCTGAGTGGGGCTTGAAAGTCCTGGGGACGCCCTCACGTAAGCAAGTATGAAAACTTGGCGAGTGAGTCAGGAGCATTTTATCATGGGATTGGATGACGTAATTTATTCATTCCCGTTAACAGCATTATTCATTGTGTTATGTGACGGCTCAGCCGTGTGGTGACACAGAACCCGTGCATCCGGGAGGAGGAAGAAGAAGAGGAGGAGGAGGAGGAGGAGGAGGAGGTTGTACACAGCTCAGAAAGTTCACACGAACTGGTCAGCTCAGGTTCGTTAATCATACGTGATACGTCAAAGCCGGACGCCATTCTCTTTGGGCGATCCTGCACGAGCCTTAACCGTGTGTAGATGGGACGTCCGTGTGAGGTATGAAGTGTGGTCGTAGTACAACGTAGGGCTGGCCCCACGGGGCTACGTCACGAAGCAAACCCCGGGGAAATGTGGCTGTATTGTGGGCACTGAGCACGCGCCCTGTGAACCACGGGTACTGGTAAACAAATATTTGCGTCAATAGGTGTTACATGTTACATGGAGGAACCTGGCGTCAACAGGTGTTACATGTTACATGGAGGAACCTGGTGGTAACAGGTGTTACATGTTACATGGAGGAACCTGGCGTCAACAGGTGTTACATGTTACATGGAGGAACCTGGTGGTAACAGGTGTTACATGTTACATGGAGGAACCTGGCGTCAACAGGTGTTACATGTTACGTGGAGGAACCTGGTGGTAACAGGTGTTACATGTTACATGGAGGAACCTGGTGTCAATAGGTGTTACATGTTACGTGGAGGAACCTGGTGGTAACAGGTGTTATATTCTCCCGTGAGAAGCCTACGAGTGCTCATACCACAACACCAGTGATCATACCACAACACCAGTGATCATACCACAACACCAGTGATCATACCACAACACCAGTGATCATACCACAACACCAGTGATCATACCACAACCACAACACTCATTTCACAACACACGTCATCATTCTATCACCATATACATATAATTGTATAACCCAAAAGCTTATTGTGATCCAGAGCTTATATACACAACAGTAACCGTGAAGGAAGAAGACGAAGCACTCTACAAGGATGCTGAAGCACCAGTCATGAGGGATTGCTGTTATAAAGAGACAAGACTTGCAGGGATTAGGAGTCCCCATGGTAATAGGGAGTGATGGAAGACGTAAGGTTTGTGAGTGTGTACAACCATGATAATCCCATCATACCAACATGTCAGTGATCACACTAGGATGAGAGGGACTGACGCACCATCATTTACTAGCTCGTACCCCCCTCCCACACACACACACACACACACACGCGCGCACGCACACACACACACACACACACACACACACACACACACACACACACACACACACACACACACACACAACCCAGCATGGGTTCTATCATACACGATACACCACTTGGAGGAAGTGATCGTGTATCGTGTCATGCTCAAGTTTGACTCTGTGGTAAATGAAGCCATTACATGGACAGAAGGAGGTGGGGAAATAGACACGAAGAGAAGATATGTGTATAATCGTGAAAACTACACAACAACCCTCGAAGATTTCTGTGGTAACTTAGATTAGGAAATGGGAGTTCACCATCCACGAACCAGGGCTTTGTGGTGAAATTTAGACTGGAGGAACGAGAACATGGCTACCGCTAGCTTTAAATACAGAGGGAATGGTAAGAAAGAAGAAGGAATGGATTGATGATAGATGTCACAAAACGTAGGGACTTCGTGATGTGAACTGATAAAGATATATAGATGGCACTCCACCCAGCCAGCGTGTGTAAGGCTATTTCTAAGGGAACGAGAGACGAGCGCGCCAAGTTAAGGAAGAAGAAAATAAAGAAACTTTGATGAAAAGTTTTTTTGTGTGTGTGTGGACAAGGCAGGAGAAAACGCCGAGACTTTCCAGTGAGTTCATCAGAAGTGAAGAGCTGTCAGTTAAGGAGGAGCACCTATTCAGGCTTATAACTTCCGAGGTAAGGATTATTGATGATGAAGTAAGGGTATGTGAGGAACTGAAGGTTAAGGTCAGGTGTTTTTTTTTTTCACAGTGGAAGACGCTCTTACCCCCCAACACCAGTGAAATGCAGTGGGGAAGAGGTTTCAGAAAACAGTTGAGACATCTAGAAACGTTTACCGAGTACCGAAAGATCTTGATTCGATAGCTACCATGGTTATGCCATGTCCCGATATTGGCAGAAGACGTGTCCAGATACGGTAGATAAAGCACTCGATATTGTGAACATGATATCCGTGGAGAGAGAGAGAGAGAGAGAGAGAGAGAGAGAGAGAGAGAGAGAGAGAGAGAGAGAGAGAGAGCGTTCCAAGGAATGGAGAAGGGAGGGCGAACGTCATAATTATCCATAATGAAGGAGTCCTGCATCAGACACGGAGTCACAGACTCGTCTCGCTGGCGAGTGTTGGCATATCATGTCCTGGAAAAGATGAGGAGAAACCCAACGTACGACTTTCCAGAGAGGAGAAATGATGTGAGTGAGGGAAGACGGTTTTAGGGGAAAGGAGTGAGTGGGGAAACGAAGCTCCATGAGATAATGGGCTGTTTCCCTGGACGCGTCAGTGAAGGTTGGGTGGATTGCCTGGGGCCTAGACTACCAGTAAACACTGCTGTAAGGTAGGCTGGTTCTTGAGACGCTGGATCACCTTGGCAAGTAGTCAGGGGGCGGGGGGCAAACATGATCATGGATTACGTCAGTGGAAGGACATACGTCAGGGGGAACCTTCTCTGAATGGGTTTGAGGTCAGGAGCAAAGTGCCTCAAGGTGCTATTCTGGGACCATGACTCTCTGTTTTCGTTTTTTTAACCTTGGTAGCTGACGTGCCTTTAGGTATGGACTCCTGCCTACATAGGAAATTCCACCCGAGCAAGTGTGATTAGGAGGGGACAGAGAGCGGGAGGAGACCTCCGTATCAGTATTATCCAGCAAGAAATAAGCTTGAGCATTCCGTGTGTGAAGAGGAAATATAGATTGACGTCATCCCTCGACCCGTCGCCAGAATCCTGCAGGAGGAGAATAGTTAAGGAGACACACTGTCTGCTGGCAGATATCGGAATATCTTTCACGTGGGTTGGATGAGGACATATTCAGCCAGCCGTTCAGATCGTACGTGAGGTCAAAACTAGAATATGCTCCTCCAGTTTGGTCACCTCACCCAAAAGAAACACAAGGATGTTGATAGAGAAAGCCCTAAGGACAACAAAAATGGTCCCAGAACTAAGAATGAAGCAGCAAGGGAAAATGGCTGGAGACTTTTAAGTTGGCCCAGCTTGGAAGAACGATGAATGAGGGGTGACCTGATCACAACCTTCAAGTGTTTTAAGACAGGTCGAGAGATGTAGGCTGACAGAGTAACCAGAGGACGTAAAGATAGATTGAGATGCTGGTTAAAAAAAAAGGATGTTAGGAGATAGTTTGATTATAGCATAAGACTGGTGAATGAGGGGAAGAGAATGGCTGAGGACATGGTTACAAGCTAACAACAGCAGGTACGAGTTCAAGAGGTTGTGTGATCGTAGAGAATGTACAGATGATGTGGCCCCCCCCTACCAGTGTAGACCTCCCTCCACAACCAGTTCAAGTAGGTAATTACACACACACACACACACACACACACACACACGGTTCATGGTGACCTACAGAACCAGAGGAAGGTCCAGAGGTGGCGGCCGTACACCTGTTGGTAAAATGAACCAATGGCAGAGGTGGGGGGGCTGCGACCGGTGCATTACACTGTTCAATGTTGTGTTTACCTCTGCTGCCCCCGCGCCTCTCTCTCTCTCTCTCTCTCTCTCTCTCTCTCTCTCTCTCTCTCTCTCTCTCTCTCTCTCTCTCTCTCTCTCTCTCTCTCTCACAACAGAAGGCTGAAAGAACTGGTAACTATATACCCGAGAGAGAAAAGAGACAGATGTATATGATGACCGACGCAGGTTCAACAGATTGGTCAAGGGTGGGAAAGAGAATATGTTAAAACCTGAAAGTCTCCCAGCAGGGAAGATGCAGTTATTAGATGTTATAAAAGAATACCATGGAACATAACGCCAATATATCCGACTCTGTAGATATACGACAGCCCAGCCAGGAAGCATGAACGAGTGACCACTGTTGTGGTAGTATGGAAATAAGACACACAAACATGCAGGGAACTACAGACACATGTATGATTATACTTGGCATGTTGCAGTCTGCCCCCAGAGGAAGCATAGGATAGGTGATTATAACATGCGCGTGGCCGCTCACAACACGAACACTCCTATACAACATCAAGCAAGACTGTGTGGTGAGCTTTGGCCCGACCATTATAAGATATCGGGTTGTAAGTGCTGGTGTGTGTAACAGGCAGGGAGGTACTCTACTCGTGTGTGTGTGTGTGTGTGTGTGTGTGTGTGTGTGTGTGTGTGTTAATGACCGTTGCTTTTAAATATATTCATCTTTTATGTGATGTATTTCTTTCTTTCTTTTTGTATGAGTGAGGCAACACCTTCCTCCCCCCTCCCCGCCCGCTTCAAGTGAGGTATGTAGATGACCTTGAGCCCTTTGGCGAGAGCGTGTGTCGCCTCCCTCCCTCCCTCTCTCCTGTTGTTGATGGTGGTGGTGGATGCCGCCTCCTCCTCCACCACCACCATCATCATCATCTTGGTGCCTGGCATGTGAGGGTGGGAGAGTTGCTACACACTCTCCGTTATCCGACATCAGCTTCACTCGGGTGGAAGATGTGAGAAAGGAGAAGCAAGGTTATTAACTTTAGTAAGGTAGAGGGACAGTTCACTTGGAATGTGGGTTTGAATTGAGAAACATTGGAGGAAGCAAAGTGTTTTACATGCTTAGGATGGCAGCGCATGGAGGTGAGGAGAGCCGTGGAGGTGGGGCAGGAGGGCGAAAGTCCTGGGAATGTGTGGAAAGAGAGATCACACTCTCTTGTGTGTTGGTGAGAATGGGTATGTTCGAAGGCACAGTAGTCCCGACGGTGATGTATGGATATGCGAGGCACGAGCTGCGGATGAGAGTGTACAGAAGAGGGGGAATGCGTGAGAAATTAAATGAGTGAGGACATCATGAGGCGTGAAGACAGTTGGTCTAGTAAGTTATAACAGGGTAAGAGAGAGATGTGTGTGTGTGTGTGTGTGTGTGTGTGTGTGTGTGTGTGTGGTAGTAGGAGGAGGATGTATGTATGAGAGGACTGAGGAAGGTATTGTTTTGTGTTGGACGTGACGACGCTCAAGGTGATGGTGGTGAGCTCGTGCGAGGGGATAAGTGCCGTCACACACTTCATGTTCTGGGCTGCAGTCCCTCGACTACCCCGTGCCATAAGACGTAGGTCTATTCCAACACTTCGTGGTCAGGGATTAAGTCTCTTGGACATTCTTCAGCATCAGGTCTTCTTACATGGGGAGCAGAGAGTCTTGGTACTCGGGGAGCTAATTTTCCCGTACTCGGGGAGGTAAGTGGAGTACTCCTCCTCTGTCTTGAAGGAGCCCCTTCTGTCCTGAAGGAGGCAAGTCCCAAGTTACTAAGGGCACCTCCTGGCTCTCGCGGAAGGAAATCTGTGGACTTTTTGAGTCAGTTGTAGGACGATGGAGAGCAGGAAGAGGAGGAAGGTTTGAGAGAGGTGGCACTTGACTCTCGAAGTAAGCGAATACTTCTTTGTTGGCCCGGCAGCATCATGGCGCTGCTAATGCTTGGGGTAACGCGTTACTCTCGTTGATGGAAGTGATGGTAGTTGATTGCGTCACATGTAGGCGAGTGAAGAAGCTTAGTAAATACCAGGACGACCTTTAAGGGACGACCCCCGAGTGTGTTGACCTGACCTTTGAACTGATCCTCGTGGGTTAGGTTAAAGGCAAGGTCGTCATACCGCTAGGGTCGTACCAGCGTGCCCCAGGGTCGTCCTGTGGTGCTCAAGGGTCGTGACCACAATCTAGGAATTACAGATAACCGGGGCGCGTGTTGACTGCCAGGTGGGCCAGCCTCAGGTGGTACAGACCTGACCGAGTGCTTCCCTCCCTCCCTCCCTCATCCACCGGCATCTCCTCCTCCAGCGTCGGCTAAACACATGTCAACACACAAGGATGTAAATGTGTCACGAAATCACAAGATGCGTGAAATTTTGCTTCCTAAGTTGTTATTTTCATTTTTTTCAAGTTTTTCATAAAGTGCATTTCATTTTTCATTTAGATTTTGCGCAAATACTGATTTAACTTCAAGTTTCCCCTCTGTGAGGTCTCGGTATGATTTGAAAAGTGAACTGAATTTGCGGAATGATATATATATATATATATATATATATATATATATATATATATATATATATTTATTATTATGACGTCAAAGTTTGGGGACTCATGGTGCTCGAGGCGTGCTACAGGTGTGTTGATGTTGGAATATGCACAAACACCATCTTTGTACCGGAATCATGAGTGGAGGTTATAGTTAAATATGGTCTTAGAAGGTTCAGGGCTGCACTGCAATCAGCAGGAGGGTAAGGATGGAGAGCTTTGGAGTGCAAAGACCTTCAGCAAGATTGTGGCCCCGAATATACACTGTTTGCTCTGGGATCAAGACTAACATTAGATACGGAAATGCGAAAGTCGACATTTTTTTTTTTTCTTAACGAATTGTGTTTAACGGTTGAGGCAGAACGGAGCCCGAGAGGTGTCGACCCCACTGGATATTACACACCACTATTCATGAACTTTATACACACACACACACACACACCAGTTCGCGATGAGGCAAGCGCTTCCTCCCACGCCGGGTTATACCCGTAGACTCGCTGGTATGTCATAACAGGTCCTGAATAGAGAGGACTCCACGCCGTCCCATCATATAAACTCTTGACACTCAAGACTGAGGTTGATTTTCCCTCAGCTCGTCTAAAGCCCCTAGTGTTGGGGACGTGTCATAAGAGGTACTGAGTAGCGCATGTATGTGGGATGTATGAGAGGTGATCATGTATGGGGATGTATGAGAGGTGATCATGTCTCAGGATGTATGTGTTAACACTACTGGACGGTTTGATTAATAATGATTCTTTCTTGTTCCAGGTAAGATGGCTGGAGCCTGGACCTGGAGCGGCAGCCTAGCACAGGGTAGGTCTCTGGCACACACACACACACACACACACACACACACAGAGGGGTGGGTGGGTCATGTTATATGCTATGGTGTAGATAATTGGCTTGGATGCAGATGTTTTACTGTGATGGCTTCCCCGGCGAATGAAGTTGTAAAGTCCGTTGGTAATTACCTCTGTCTACTGTACGAGGGCTGGAGACCACCACACCATGAATGGGCGCCCATCCCGCGGACCACCTGGACTGTCTGCAGTGATCATAAACTCACATCTCATTCTGGGAAAGTATTCCTCTACTCACTTTTTAACAGCCATCTTCAATATCGTGTTTTAGCCTCGGGTTCTTCTGTTCCTACAAATTTCAAAGAATTGTTCAGTGTCTAGGTCATCAGTCGGGGGTTTAAAACCCTAAAAGGTTGTGATCAGGTCATCCCTCCCTCTTCTCTCTTCTCTGGTGGTCAGATTTAAGTCCTGTTACGTGTTCTTGTAACTCGTCTCCCTTTGATTCTGGAGCCATCTTTGTTGCCCTCTTCTTGACCTTCTCTATTGGCTCTTTGTGCTTCTGTTGGTGCAGTCAGCCGTGCAGCTGACCCTCATGACTACAGCATCATCAGCAAACTTATTCAAGTGAGAGTGCCATACCTTCTGGCACAGTGATTGTCCCAGAACAGAACCTTGTGGACTCCATTAGTTATCTCGATCCATTTTGAGAAGGCTACCCTGGCATGCGTCCTTTGTTTTCGTATCATCACCATCCATAGAAAGAGTCTCCCCTTATCCTTACTCAGCGACTATCCAGCTCCTTAACCAGCCTCCCATGCTGTGCACTGTCAAAAAATCTTTGTGACACTCCAGACATAGACAGTCCATCTAGCTTTATCTTCTGTCCAGTACTGAGCTCACTCTCTCGTAGAAATGTAGCAAGTTCGTTACGTATGATCTTTCCCTGAAACCGTGTTGTCTCGTAAGGTAATTTCTCCCTCAGTAGAAAGTCGTCTGACTGCTGTGTGATCATCTTTCCCAGTACCGAGGCCTGTCTGTAGTCCTGCGCCTCCTCCTGGTCTCCTTACTTGCATGTACCTATGGCGCGTCTGCCGATTTCCACCCCCGTGGCATTTTGCCTCGCCCCAGCGACATCTTTCAGAAGGTTTTCCCCAAGTGTATCTGTAAACATCATCTGCACATATGGTGGAAGCTCATCTGGACCACGAGCGTTATGTGGGTCAAGAGTCTGTAGTGTGTATTGTTAATGTCTTTTCTGAGTATGTCAGTGGTTTCTGAGACCTGGGCCCCATTCCACATCACTGGTGTTAGAACTACAGTGTCTTCCCCTGTGTGTGTGTATGTGTGTGTGTGTGTGTGTGTGTGTGTGTGTGTGTGTGTGTGTGTGTGTGTTGACCCTGTGACTGGAGAAGTGGTCGTGGTATGAAGACGACTGTCGCCGTCTCTTCCCATTGTAAACCAAGACGGGTTGAAGTGGTGGTTCGTTCCTGTCGTGGCATGACGCATGTCTGGAGACGGTTTCAGAAGCGTCTTATACACCGGGCAGGAGGAGCAACCGGGCGTAAGTCATTCATACGCAGGTGGGTTCATCTGTATTCTGGCAGGTCCATCAAAGACTCGTGAATCATGGCGGTGTAATTATTTGCATTCATATTCATGTCACGCCCTTCATAAACACGCGGTGACTCCTTCATTCGCGCATACACACACACACACGCACACACACACACACACACACACACACACACACACACACACACACACACACACGCGAAATTCCATGTATACGGGCGTCATGCATCCTGACGCACTCAGGTAAGAACATACGGAATTCAGCCGTGTTTGAGCCTGTAAGTTTACCCCGCGTGGACACATGCCCTTGGCTATACACTTCTTGTGTACTTAGTGCAGCAGCGAATACTCACTCACCCACTCGCCGTTATCCATACAGGCCGTCGTATACATTCGGAAATCACAGCGTATGTATTGCAGTGTATACTTGAGCCGTGTCTCTTCGCACATTACCAGAGCAACACACACACACACACACACACACACACACACACACACACACACACACATACACACACACACACACACACACACACACACACCAGTACACAGGTGGATGGATGTATATATGGGATACACTCGTGACGTAAGGGGGCGACCAGTTATGGTTACGTGCGCTTTGAAATCATCGAACGTGGAGGGTAGGAGACCAAGTAAACAATAATGGAAGGTGTGCCTTTCAGAGGTGATACACCGACTGGAGAGACGGGGAGTCCAAAGTACAGACAGAAGGCAAAATGACTGGAGTCACCCAAAGAGGCAAGAGTACAGACAGAAGGCAAAATGACTGGAGTCACCCAGTGAGGCAAGAGTACAGACAGAAGGCAAAATGACTTGAGTCACCCAATGAGGCAAGAGTACAGACAGAAGGCAAAATGACTGGAGTCACCCAATGGGGCAAGAGTACAGACAGAAGGCAAAATGACTGGAGTCACCCAATCAGGCAAGAGATTGGAGCTGCAGTCCCGCCACAACCACGCAGGGGGCAGTGACCTTCCTGATGGAGGTGTCAGGCTGGGAGTAATGGTTACCGATGCTGGTGATCAGCGATCAGGTTGGGGGGAAATGCACGTGGGGTTGTTGGGGTGTGAGAGAGAGAGAGAGAGAGAGAGAGAGAGAGAGAGAGAGAGAGAGAGAGAGAGAGAGAGGTCAGGTCTCACCTGTCCAGAGGGTTACATGGTCCAGTTAGGAAGGTGAGACGAGTGAAAAGAGGAAGAGGATTTTTTTCCTTTGATGCAATATAACCTTAGATTTCAGGAAATGCCGATAGATGGCTCATATTGGCAGAACATTATTGAAAGAGTTATTAGGAGGAAGTGCATAGCGGTGATGATGTATAATCCTTTGGAATATTTCACCGAACGGGAGCAAAGTTACGTTGAAAATAGTGAAGGCGTTAGCTCCGTTGTTGACAAAAGAGAAGGTTTGGGTTGGGGTTGGGGGTATTGTTTGCACCTGAACGAAAAAAAACAAAAAAAAAAAAAGCTTTTTGAAGAGAGGAATAAGAGGGGAGACTATGGATGGAAGGTTATAGTAGTGAAGATGGACGCATGTCAGGGAAGCCATCTCGTCATGGGTTGAGGTGACCACTGGCAAACCGCATGATGGCCTTTTTTGTCTTCATCTGTGTAAACGACTCGCCTGAAATATTGGACTCGCTGCCTGAATATGTTTGCAGATGATGCCTAGTTCCGCGAGGGAAGTAAAAAAGAAAAACGAAGGACTACACTAACTCACAAGGGAACTAGACACACTCCGAAGGTTGTCTGGTACATGGTGGTACATGGCAGACGAACTTCAGCCTGAGTACAAAGTGGTGAGGGAGGGAGGAGGGACAGAGCGGAGGAAGGCCTCGATATGGAGATTACCTGTTGGGAAATATGTTGCCGGAATGTGTCACCGTCTCTTAACCTTCGCGCCGGAGTTCCCACACATCAAGATGATGTTGAAGGAGAGCCACTGTCTGCTGGCGGCTGTTAGAATAGCATCAAAGGTTATATGGACTAGGATATATGCAGCCAGCTGTTCATATCCTACATAAGGCCAAATATAGAGGATGCTTTTCGATATTGGTCACCGCACCTAAAGAATTAGGCACAGAAAACTGATAAAGAAGGTCCAGAGGAGAGGAAACCAAACTGGTTACCAGAATTAAGAGAGAGGAGTTACAGGGAAGGGCTGGAGGCATTTGTATTTTCAAACCTGGATTTTTTTTTTGGCATTTTTTTTCTCGGGAAAATTTATTTCCTTCAAAACCTCATTATATGGAATATTTTTCATGTTGAATACAAGTCTGGGGTTAAGATATTGTTTGGTTGACTTTACGACCTTTCATTGAATTGTTCAATGAAGACAATTATAAATCATTATCTGATCATCATTTGTGTCGTTTGTACTGGCCATCTATCGGTAACTGAGAGCATTATGGTATGTTTACGTGATTATATCAAGTATAGAAGTGTTTCAATATCTAATTTTTTGATTTTTGAAACGAAAAGTATTTTGAGCTAAAATATACGTTGAATTTTTTTGTATTTTTCTCAGAAAAAAATGGATTTTATTTTAAAACTCATTATGAGTATTTTTCATGCTGACTAGAAATTCGGGGGGTGAAATATCTTTTGGTCGTCTTTATGACCTTTGATTAAGCAATCGAATTAAGACTTATCTTAAAGTATCATACATCTGATCCTTTACGTCGTGTATTCTGGGCATATATCTGTAACTGAGAGCATTATGTTATGTTTTCCTCACACCTGTTGCTTGGCCTGACCACACACACGGTCGTCGTGTGCGGACCCACATATAAGGCAAGTGGTGGCAGCGGGGGGTGTCGAAGCCAGGCGCAGGCCTGGCCAGAGGTTTAAACTCGTTTGAAACGGGAGTGACATAACAGGCGGGTATACCTCCGCTGACCACAGCGGAGGTGATGAAGGAGGGGATGAAGAATCCCGTGTATCGTCTTCAGACTCAGAGTGACTGCCAATATTGACCAGAGCCCGTGGAGGCAGCTGAGGAATGGTGATATGTGCCGCTGTGGAGGTAGAGGAAGTGGAGGAGGCTGTGCCTGGATGGCGGGGAGAACCTCCACTCTGCTCCTCCTCCTCTGCGACCTGCAGTCTTGTATGTGGTCTCGTGAAGTGAAGCGGGAGAGGAGGAGTGGTGGTGTTGGTGATGTGAGGCGTGTCGAGAACACCTTGTGCGGGACAAGATAGGAGAGGGAGGGTACGGGAATGCGTCGCGATGGGTGAAGATTGTGGAGCTGAACCCCCCTCGCTGTCCTGATGCTAAATGGCTGGCGGTGGTTGGGGCGGGTGAGCAGGGATAGTATTGACCTTATACAGCGTGAGGGAGGAGATGTATAAGGCAGCGGGGCTGCCGGAGAGTGTCAGCACTGTAGGAAGGTGCCGGCCGGTAACAACCATACACGGAGAGTGGAGATGTCGCGCACCTCCCACCGACAGATAAGATGCCTGCTCAGCACCGCCGCTTTTTGTTCTGCTCCGGCTATTGTGTGCCTCTCCCTCTCCTCCCCCACCCTCACTCCTCTCCTCCTTTTCTCCCCCCCCCCCTCTCTCTCTCCCTCCCTCTCTCTCTGTTTGTTTGCACCCGTCTCGCTCGTCCCGCTCGACCCTCGCGTGATAGCCAGCGGCAGCAGCAGTCGCTCTTGCTCGTGGTTGGTAACAACTTCGTCTATGTTGCCGACATGGAGGATCAGGAGAGACTAAAGACGGCTGATGTGTAAATGTTGGAGCACGACACCCGCGAGTGAGGGAGGGAGGGAGGGCAAGGCTAACTGGTGTGCTGGGCCGGCCGGCCACTTGCTGGCTCAGTCACCGGGACCCCACCAGCCGCCAGTGCCAAGGTCTGACTCTCACTCTTACCACGGACGTAACGCTTCAGCACCAGCACCACCCCTGGACGACGTTACGACTCTCGCACCTTCCCCCACACGCTACGTCGCCACTCCTCCTGCCACTGCTGTACAGGACGGATGACGTGGTGCCTGAACACGCACTCACTCACTCTCTCTCTCTCTGGGGTAGGGAACCCACCTAACTCTCTGGGGTAGGGAACCCACCTCACTCTCTGGGAAAGGGAACCCACCTCACTGTCTGGGAAAGGGAACCCACCTCACTCTCTGGGGAAGGACGCCTCTCACTCTCCGGGGAAGGGAACTCGCCTCGCTCTCTTGGGAAGGACACCTCCCACACTCTGGGGCATAGAACCCACCTCACTCTGGGGAAAGGGAACCCACCTCACTCTCTGGGGAAGAAACCCACCTCTGTCTTTGTGGGGGAGGGAACTCCTCATTGTAAGGGGGAACCTCTTTTCTGCCTGTGGAGGAAACTCCTTTTACTGGCTGGGGAGAGGAACAACCCCCCCCCCCCACCATTCATTGTACGGGGATACAAGGGATGGACAGATAACAGGCGATATGATAGGTTCCCTGACGAGGTTGTCTCCTGGAGGACAGTAATGGTAGTGTAAGTTCCCAACCACTTACAGGTAGAGACCAAGTTAGTAAAACAGGGGGCACCTCCTCAGCCACACCCACCACACTACGACCACTACAGGATATACCATCATGGAAGTTTTATGGGAAAGTTTGAGTGGTTATTCAGGGAAGGTCCAGGGAGGGAGCTCTGGTCTGGAGGGAGAAAGGTGAAAAAAAGATGTTGTACGATAACCACGTCAAGTGTCAGATTTAACGTTATCAAGACAAATTTTACTGGCACATAAATTCACTGTTGAATATCTGTGACTTGAAAGGTTTTTGATAGTGCTGCACTTGACATCCGATGCTCAACGGATGAAAGAAGTCTGGCCCACATTATGCATCACATCTTTTTTTTTCTTTTAGATTCGTATTTTCATTTTTGGGTCATTTGAATCTGATAACTTATTTGTAAAGAAACTGTCATGTGGGACGTTGTCGAAGTCATTTAGTATTTTGAAACATTTAGATCATGGAGACTCAACTTGTTCTAATATCATTTAAGTTGTCTTAGTCTTTTTTTTTCATAAGTATCATTTCTGAACGATGGAATTGGTTTTGTTGCACCTCGCTGTACTGGTTCTAGTTAGTCTTTGCCGTTGGTCTGTTTTTCGTAACCGGATCTGAACAACATGTCCTGAGTAAGGCGAGATCACAGGGCCATGTAGAAAAAAAAAGTGCGTTCAATATCCTTCGTTATAGAGTGTATACGCTGGGCTGCGGGACGTGAAATATAGTGTTTGTTTCGTTATATTTCACGAGTCAGTACACTGCACGTATGAGGTCATTACTCATTTGTTCACTCCTAAGATCGAAGTAATTCTTCTTCGGATCCTGGTTCACTCATTTTTGTGTTCGTATGTTCCTCGCCATGATGCAGAACTTTGCGTTTTCTACACTGAAGTATATTGTGCATAGTCCCCCCCGATGTCTCCATCAACTTGTCTAAATGCCTTTGAACACTCCAGCAGATTACGTGCGACAAGTGTTTCATCTGCTGCTGAAGGTGTCACCGACCGATTCTGCAGGTGAGTCGCGTCTTTGGATCATTGATATTTATAACACAATATATGGGGGACCAGGGTTGAGCCATGTACCTCGCTGGTCACAGTCAGCGGTTCATTTTAGAATACATTTTGGTCTGAGCCTTTGGTGCCCTGCACGTCTCGCTGAGCCATGAATTGGATGATAAGTTTTCAGAATCTTTATTTACGTAATGATGCACAGTGAGAGCGTTTCAGGTACGGCAGTGGTGAAGTGAACAGCCAATAAATGAATTATCTCTAAGGACGGATCCCATGGAGTTCAAACTGAACACTTCTACATTTGTCTGTGCTGGGTTCTGTAAACGTGAATACGAGTAATTATTTTCCAGCATATTAATTATTCTCTCTCTCGAAAAAAAAAGAATAAGATACATTACAACTGCTTGACAATAATATATCTTACGTTGTACACTTGGTTTTACACATATTGAGAGTTATTTATAAGGAAAGCAGATCCAACAGGGTGAGGGAGGAGCCAAGAGCATTTTGTCAGTATCCTTCGTCTGCTGTGTCGTGTTGTGTAGCACCAAAATGTATGGATGATTTTTGTTAGGTGAACAAGGTTAGGTGGAGGCGGGTGTACAGCGTACAGTGGGTACAGTACACGGACGCCCCACATTTTTGTGGTAAGGGAATCAAATGACGAGGGAGGGCTGAAATTTCTGAGGCTATCTATACTTCCCAGGAGCGCAGCTGGGAGAGATGTATCATCATGTATACCTGGATGATGCTAGAAGGTCTGGTTCCCAACTTACATTAGGAAACCACATCCTACTGGCAGGACAGGCATGGAAGACTGTGTAAACTACTGCCTCTGAAATCCGTAGGTGCCATATGTACAAAAAGAGAGAACACCTTAAACATGCGGGGCCCAAGACTCTTCACCACCTTGCCATCTACCATCAGAAACAGCCTGGGATGCACGGTAGAGAAGGTCAAGAGTGCACTGGACAAGTACCTACACAGTGGACCAGACCAGCCAGGCTGTGTGGGGGCGGGCCTGAGGGCTGCGCTGAGGCTTCCAACAGCTTGGTGGACCAACGACCACAACCCAACAGCCTGGGCCCAGCCCGGGCTTCTGGGATGAAGACCCCAGAAGACTTCATCAGGGATTCATCAGCACGTAGGATGGTGACATGTGGCCCCAAGTGGGCTCTGCGGGTCCCGTCAGAAAAAAAAAGAACTAAATGAACATCAACGCAGCAGGGGAACACACACACACACACACACACACACACACACACACTAGGTGTAATATCCTGTGACACCTCGGCTCAGCTGGTCGTATGTGTCAACTCCTCGTCTTTTCTGTCAGTGGGGCAAGTCAGCTGGCCACCCGGTGATTCTGCTGCCTCCTGTGTCGCGGCCTTGAGGAGAGAGAGAGAGAGAGAGAGAGAGAGAGAGAGAGAGAGAGAGAGAGAGAGAGAGAGAGACCAGATACTTGTGAGTTTCTGGTTTAATGTGTGTGTGTGTGTGTGTGTGTGTGTGTGTGTGGACAGTTTGGGTTGGACGTTGAGCCAGGGCAGACGTGCGGTTACCCAGGGCACGCGAGGGGGGAGGGTGTCTGTCTTCGGTACACGTCTTGCCTTAAGGGAAGGGACCTGAGCTGACGACGGGAGCCACTTCAGGGAGGGGCTGGCTGGACCTGAGAGCTGGTGACGGGGGCGTCATGAGGTGCAGCGAGGAGTGGGGCCAAGTTGTCTGAGATTCCTGGTGAAGCCTTGGGTGGCTGGCGTTCTCTCTTGTATGATGACCATCTTAACTTTGCCTCATCCCCGGCGTTCGCTGGTGTCAGATCAACTGGGCCTTACTGGGCCGGTTTTGCCTGCTTCTTCATAAATAGATGTTGATTTGAAAAAATAATAATGATAATAATAATAATGACGATGATAATGATAGTAATGATAATAATGATAATGATAATAATAATAATGATAATAATAATAATAATAATAATAATAATAATAATAATAATAATAATGATAATAATAATAATAATAATAATAATGATAATAATGATAATAATAATAATAATAATAATAATGATAATGATCATAATAATAATAATGATAATAATAATAATGATAATAATGATAATAATACTGTTCAAGGAGTAGGGAGGGAAAGAATTCTACCTCCGTATTCCCTGCGTGTCGTATAAGGCAACTGAAGTGGGTGGGAGTTGGGGGCTGGAAACCCCCACCCTTTTTGTCAAATTTTTAAAGATGGAACAGATGGAGGAGTGGGGTAGGGAGCGCTCATTCTCCTCAGAGGCTCGGGCTGGGGTGTTTGAATGTGTGAGGATGTAACCAAGATAAGAAGAGAGGAGAGATAGGTCATATGTTTGAGGAAAGAAACCTGGATATTTTGGCTCTGAGTGAAACAAAGCTCAAGGGTAAAGGGGAAGAATGGTTTGAAGTGTCTTAAAGTCAGGGGTTGGTGAGAGGACAAGAGCTAAGGAAGAAGTATCACTGCTCCTGAAGCTGGAGTTGTGAGAGTGTGTGATGGAGTGCAAGGAAGTAAATTGTAGACTGGTGTGGGTAAAACTGAAAGTGAATGGCGAGAGATGGGTGACGATTGGTGCTTATTCACCTGGCTGTGTGGAGAAATATCATGAGAGGCAAGTGTTTGGGGATCAGCTGATTGAGTGTGTCAGCGGCGATGATGTAAGAGTCCGGATATTTGTGACTTGATTGCGAAGGTGAGTGAAGTAGCAGTTGACGGTATAATTGGGGTACTTGGGGTATTCAGTATTATGAATGGAAATGGTGAAGAGCTTGTGGATTTGTGTGCTGAAAAAGGACTGGTGATTGGGAGTACCTGGTTTAAAAATAGGAACATACGTACACTAGTTTAAGCGTGTGAGTAGGAGAGATGGTCAGCTGGCCATTATTGGGTTACGTCATAGTTGATAGGCGTGTAAGAGAGAGACCTCTAGATGTAAATATGCTGAGAGGGGAAGCTGGTGGGATGTCTGATCACCATCTTGTGCAGAGGAGGGTGGAGATTTGTGGAGGTTTTCGGAAAAGAAGCAACAATATCGGTATGAAGAGAGAGAGTGAGGGTAAGTGAACTTGGAAAAAGAGACGTGTGAAGAAATGCCAGGTATCACCAGTTCTTTCTCATTTTATATATATATATATATATATATATATATATATATATATATATATATATATATATATATATATATATATAATACACACATATTCGTCATTTCCCGCGTTAGCGAGGTAGCGGTAAGAACAGAGGACTGAGCCTCAGAGGAAATATCCTCACTTGGCCCCCATCCCTTCCTGCTGGTCTGTGTGTGTGTCTGTGTATGTATGTATATATATATATACAGATATACGAGTATTCCTGGCTGGTCTTTTCGTGAGGTGCCACGCTGGTCCGTTCCATGACCTGGCCTGCTCTGCCACCAGGGGTTGACGGGGGGGGGGGGGGGATGGCCCTGGTCCTGGCCGTCACCCAGCCCGTTGTGCCCGTGGCCTTCACCCTCCCCCCCTTCCCCCTGGCCAAGGACCCACGCTGAAACTCGTTCTCAACTCCCACACTCAATCTCGCCCGAGTGTATATTAAATGGCTTATATCTAGGTTGACTGTGTTGGGGGAGTTTGTTTTTCTTTTTACCTGCTTTTTAATTTTTTTAGGGCGGTTGCTGGTCTTCCTGTGAGAACTGGACCAGAGGAGCCAGTGCTGGACCAGTTAGTGGAGGACGTACCGTCAGTACTGGACAGTTAGTGGAGGACATACTGTCAGTACTGGACCAGTAGTGGAGGACGTATCGTCAGTACTGGACCAGTAGTGGAGGACGTACCGTCAGTACTGGACCAGTAGTGGAGGACTTACCGCCAGTACTGGACCAGTAGTGGAGGACGTACCGCCAGTACTGGACCAGTAGTGGAGGACTTACCGCCAGTACTGGACCAGTAGTGGAGGACGTACCGCCAGTACTGGACTAGTAGTGGAGGACTTACCGCCAGTACTGGACCAGTAGTGGAGGACGTACCGCCAGTACTGGACCAGTAGTGGAGGACTTACCGCCAGTACTGGACCAGTAGTGGAGGCCTTACCGTCAGTACTGGACTAGTAGTGGAGGACTTACCGCCAGTACTGGACCAGTAGTGGAGGACTTACCGCCAGTACTGGACCAGTAGTGGAGGACGTACCGCCAGCACTGGACCAGTAGTGGAGGACGTACCGCCAGTACTGGACCAATAGTGGAGGACGTACCGCCAGTACTAGACCAGTAGTGGAGGACGTACCGTCAGTACTGGACTAGTAGTGGAGAACGTACCCTTAGCACTGGACCAGTAGTGGAGGACGTACCCTTAGTACTGGACCAGTAGTGGAGGACGTACCGTCAGTACTGGACCAGTAGTGGAGGACGTACCGCCAGTACTAGACCAGTAGTGGAGGACGTACCGTCAGAACTGGACCAGTAGTGGAGGACGTACCGTCAGTACTGGACCAGTAGTGGAGGACGTACCGCCGGTACTGGACCAGTAGTGGAGGTGCGCAAACCATAAAGGAATATAATACTTCTCACTCCAGTACCTGTGTGTGTGTGTGTGTGTGTGTGTGGTGGGAGTGGTTGAAGACGTCTCCCTCGGCAGCCGGTGATGGCCGGCCTCAGCACTGCGTCAGGAGACACGCTGACCACAAGACGCCCCTGCAGTAGCTCGCACACGTTCCTGGCCTAACCCACCTTCCTCATCCACCCTCTGTGGCGGTGGCCGCAGCGGAGGACCAACCAGCCACAGAGAGACCGTGGTGTGGGCGGGCATGGGTGATCACTGTGCTATACACTTGTGTTGGGGAAGGTCGCGCAAACCTTGACCCTTTCCCAAGAAGATGTCGATGGTTATAGGACCAGAGAGAGAGAGAGAGAGAGAGAGAGAGAGAGAGAGAGAGAGAGAGAGAGAGAGAGAGAGAGAGGGTTAGGCTAGTCTGTCGAAATTAAGGAAAACGGAGGGTTCATTTATTTTTTTTTTCCCCACCCCGTTTTCCACCAAGTGTTATAAGATAGTTGGAGGTCATCTGAGGAGGCGCGGGTGTGGTAGACGACACGCGCTAAGACGCCATCAGGCATGGCTGGGTAGAGAAAGAGAGAGGGGTCACGTGAGGCATTGGTCTACGCTAGAGGGAGGGGAAGGGGTATGTAAGTACACATTCCGTCATAGGGTCAGCCTACTTACTTCACCCCCCGCCCATCCCCTCACTCACTCCCCGCCTGCTGGTGGTGGTGGTGGTACGTACTGACCAGTTGTGGTTGGTCGTCCTTTAAGCCTGCCACTCCTCACTGGGGGTTTACCGTCCCCTGGTGCTCCAGGCCCCGTGCTGGTAGAGACGTCATCACCCTCCCCAACACCCCTCCGGCCCTCCTCCTGACGTCACCACCCTCCCCAACACCCCCCCGGCCGTCCTCCTGACGTCACCACCCTCCCCAACACCCCCCGGCCGTCCTCCTGACGTCACCACCCTCCCCAACACCCCCCCGGCCGTCCTCCTGACGTCACCACCCTCCCCAACAACCCCCGGCCGTCCTCCTGACGTCACCACCCTCCCCAACACCCCCCGGCCGTCCTCCTGACGTCACCACCCTCCCCAACACCCCCCCGGCCGTCCTCCTGACGTCACCACCTTCCCCAACCCCCCCGGCCCTCCTCCAGACGTCACCACCTTCCCCAACAACCCCCGGCCGTCCTCCTGACGTCACCACCCTCCCCAACCCCCGGCCGTCCTCCTGACGTCACCACCCTCCCCAACCCCCGGCCGTCCTCCTGACGTCACCACCCTCCCCAACACCCCCCCGGCCGTCCTCCTGACGTCACCACCCTCCCCAACACCCCCCCGGCCCTCCTCCTGACGTCACCACCCTCCCCAACCCCCGGCCGTCCTCCTGACGTCACCACCCACCCCAACAACCCCCGGCCGTCCTCCTGACGTCACCACCCTCCCCAACACCCCCCTGGCCGTCCTCCTGACGTCACCACCCACCCCAACAACCCCCGGCCGTCCTCCTGACGTCACCACCCACCCCAACAACCCCCGGCCGTCCTCCTGACGTCACCACCCTCCCCAACCCCCGGCCGTCCTCCAGACGTCACCACCCTCCCCAACACCCCCCCCGGCTGTCCTCCTGACGTCACCACCCTCCCCAACACCCCCCCGGCCGTCCTCCTGACGTCACCACCCTCCCCAACACCCCCCCGGCCGTCCTCCTGACGTCACCACCCTCCCCAACCCCCGGCCGTCCTCCTGACGTCACCACCCTCCCCAACACCCCCCCGGCCGTCCTCCTGACGTCACCACCCTCCCAACACCCCCCTGGCCGTCCTCCTGACGTCACCACCCACCCCAACACCCCCCGGCCGTCCTCCTGACGTCACCACCCTCCCCAACACCCCCCCGGCCGTCCTCCTGACGTCACCACCCTCCCCAACACCCCCCCGGCCGTCCTCCTGACGTCACCACCCTCCCCAACACCCCCCTGGCAGTCCTCCTGACGTCACCACCCTCCCCAACACCCCCCCGGCCGTCCTCCTGACGTCACCACCCTCCGATCCGGCGCACGTCGTCTGCTGCAGGTGTAGCCCCACACACACACACACACACACACACACACACATTATTTTCTTACCTGATAATTACAGTGTGATTATACATGTAGGTCATGGTAAGAATGGTCGTTCTGGCGAGCAGTCGTTGTCTTCGCCAGTTCGGACCAGCGATCATTAAGTGGTGGCTCTCAGCGTTGCCAGCGTTGATGTGGGAATGTTACACTTTGCGGTGGCACAAGATTCCAGGGGAGTGTCTGGCATTCATGTGAGAGCCATGAGTGGCAGTCTGGTCTGGATGGCGCTCCTCCTGCTGTTGTGTGAGACAGACTCCCACGTGTCCTCGCTCAGGGGCACGAAACAAAGAATGACGATGAAATAAACGCAGTGATTACTTGTTTACATTTTTTTTTTTTGTCAGGGAGAGACGTATATATGTGTGTGTGGGGAGCGGTAGGTGCCATACTGTTGACTATACCTGCTGGTGGGCCCCAGGCAGGGTCCATGTTGTGGGGGGGCCCTGGCTGGCTGGCTACCTTCCTGGCTGGCTACCTACCTGGCTGGCTGGATACCTTCCTGGCTGGCTACCTACCTGGCTGGCTACCTACCTGGCTAGCTACCTACCTGGCTAGCTACCTACCTGGCTAGCTACCTACCTGGCTGGCTACCGACCTGGCTGGGTACCTACCTGGCTGGCTACCTACCTGGCTGGCTACCTACCTAGCTAGCTACCCACCTGGCTAGCTACCTACCTGGCTAGCTACCGACCTGGCTGGCTACCTACCTGGCTGGCTGGCTGTACGTCATCCAAACATATATTTACTTGAATGTAAACAACACGAGTCTGTCTCCCGAGGTAAATCTCCCTGACGGTGGTTCCCGGGTTTAAACTCTTTAAGTGGTATACTGGAACATGTTTGTGATGATGGACGGTCTACATGTGTGATAAAACACCTGCGTTGGATGCTTTATATGGACAGTAGCAGGTGTGTCGATGGCTTATGTTTACATCCGCTGGTGTAGATTGGTTTGCGTCTGCTCTGACAGGTGTGTAGAGTAGTCGCCACCTGTGATTGGAGATGCAGATAATTATGGTTTACATTGCTAGTGTGACAGATGTAGGATGAATCAGGTATACATCTACTGTAGAAGTTATGTAGTGTGGTTTACCCTTATCACAGGTGTGTGTGAGGTGGTATATATCTCTACAGCAGCAGGTGTGTCAGATGGTTCACATCAGGGGGATAACACGTTAAGCTGGCGTGCGTATACGATGAGGGGGAGTGGGAGTTGGTTTACAGTTTGGAGCTCGGGTGTTAAGGGGTTTACGTCATTACCAGTTGTTTGTAAGATAGTTTACGTCTACCATGACAGGTAGGTACAGATGGTTTAGACTCGCCACAACAGGTGCATAAGATAGCAGGTGTGTAGCCATGGTTTTTTACACTGTAGAACCTGACGGGTTCGTATCCTGGTGTGGACGTCTGTTGCTCACGGGTGGGTCAGCGAGGCGCGGGTCAACCTGTGTGAGGTTTGACCTGGCGATGGGTGGATAGAACAGGTCGTCCTGCCCACAGCACTCCAAGCTCTTGACCTGGGGATATATGGATAGGAGTCGTCCTGCCCTCAGCCCTCCAAGCTCTTGACCTGGGGATAGATGGATAGGAGTCGTCCTGCTCACAGCCCTCCAAGCTGACCTGGGGATAGATGGATAGGAAATATTCCCACTTGAGAGCCAGCCGGTGAGTGTGTGCTTATGGGAGCCATCCACTGGAACACGTCGGTACGACCCTTGGGCACTACGACCCCCAGAGCAGGACGACCCCCACGAGCCTGAGGGTCGTACGACCCCGGCGGGATGTGACGTAACCGTCGTGGATGAGGTATGGATGTCCCCGGGTCGTCAGGGGGAGGGGAGGGGGGAGTCGTACCGTCATGAGCACAAGGTTAAAGAGAGGCGAGCGAGTGAGTGAGTGCTGGCTGGCTGGGAGCCGGCTGGACGTCCAGGGGGGTGTGCCTGCTCTATCTTGCGCGTCCTGGAATTTACTGACGCACGCACTCACGAGGGAGCGGCAGCCTCCACACACACACACACACACACACACACACACACACGGCTGGAGAATATGATAATTAAACTTTGAAATTAAGATCACGAGGAGAGAGAGAGAGAGAGAGAGAGAGAGAGAGAGAGAGAGAGAGAGAGAGAGAGAGAGAGAGAGCATGTGGTGGCTGGTGGGGTGGAAAGAGAGAGAGGAGACACGTTGGACGCGGGTTGTTGGTGCCTTCTTGTGGAAGGAGCCGTGGAGATTGAGTTGATGATGTGTGATCGTAGGAGGTTGTAGAGTTGTTGATGTGTAATTGTTAGAGGTTGCAGAGTTGTTCATGTGTGATCCTAAGAGGTTGTAGAGTTGATGATGATGTGTGATCATAAGAGGTTGTTGAGTTGATGATGTTGTGTGAGGAGGTTGTAGAGTTGATGATGTTGTGTGATCATGAGGAGGTGTGTGTGTGTGTGTCCGCAGTACACATCTCCAGTTGCAGGGGAAGTAAGTAACCTTGGAGAGTCACCAGGGCGAGCGGTCATGCCACAGTATAATGTTTCCCCAGATGAGCCGTAGCTGAGGTGATGACAGCACGGTGCACCGCCCGGCCCGGCCACTCACGTGTGGTAGAGACGGTGGGGCGAGGTGGTGGTGTTGGAGGTGGTGGTGTTGGTGGGGCGTGGTGACACGCGGCCTCCAAGTTGAGGTCGACACACCTGGCCGTGCCTCCACTGTGAGGTCGACACCCCTGGCCTGCCTCCACTGTGAGGTCGACACACCTGGCCTGCCTCCACTGTGAGGTCGACACCCCTGGCCTGCCTCCACTGTGAGGTCGACACCCCTGGCCTGCCTCCACTGTGAGGTCGACACCCCTGGCCTGCCTCCACTGTGAGGTCGACACTCCTGGCCTGCCTCCACTGTGAGGTCGACACCCCTCTTGCCTCCATTGTGAGGTCGACACACTGGCCTGCCTCCACTGTGAGGTCGACACACCTGGCCTGCCTCCACTGTGAGGTCGACACACCTGGCCAGCCTCCACTGTGAGGTCGACACCCCTGGCCAGCCTCCACTGTGAGGTCGACACACCTGGCCTGCCTCCACTGTGAGGTCGACACCCCTGGCCAGCCTCCACTGTGAGGTCGACACACCTGGCCTGCCTCCACGGTGAAGTCGACCCACGGTGCGGTACCGTTGAGTTCTCATTACGGTACCGTTATGTCCTAGGTACGGCCCACGGTACGGTACCGTTGTGTCCTGAGTACGGCCCACCGTACGGTACCGTTGTGTCCTGGGTACGGCCCACCGTACGGTACCGTTGTGTCCTGGGTACGGCCCACGGTACGGTACCGTTGTGTCCTGGGTGCAGCCCACGGTACGGTACAGTTGTGTCCTGGGTACGGCCCACGGTACGGTACCGTTGTGTCCTGGGTACGGCCCACGGTACGGTACCGTTATGTCCTGGGTACGGCCCACGGTACGGTACCGTTATGTTGTTGGTACAGTAGCTGTCATGCTAGTGGAGGGTAGGAGGGTTGACCCCTCCCTCGTCGTCTGACACCACAGGAGGGACCATGTACCGTCGCTGTCTCCTCACACTTCAACCTGTTACACAAATAGATAAATAGATAGATAGATAGATAACCTGTTACACAAATAGATACATGAATAAATAGATAAATTACTTAATTGAATGAATATAATTCGGTTGATATAGTGTGTTGCAGGTACTTGGGATATGGTGGTACTGAGTACGGTGGTAGGAATACAGTACTGGATTCCAGGTCCTGGAAATGTATAATTCCAGGTTCCAAGTACTAGTAATATTATATTGGGTTCCATGTACTAGTTGAATGAGTCTTGTTTCCCGTAACTCGCAATATAACATTGTGTTCCAGGTACATAATACTGCCTTCCATGCAATATGGGTTTATAATACTGGGTTCCAGGTACAAGAATTATTATTATTATTATTATTATTTTTTTTTTTTTTTTTTCATACTCGCTATTTCCCGCGATAGCGAGGTAGCGTTAAGAACAGAGGACTGGGCCTTTGAGGGAATATCCTCACCTGGACCTCTTCTCTGTTCCTTCTTTTTGAAAAAAAAAAAAAACAAAAAAAAAACGAGAGGGGAGGATTTCCAGCCTCCCGCTCCCTTCCCTTTTAGTCGCCTTCTACGACACGCAGGGAATACGTGGGAAGTATTCTTTCTCCCCTATCCCCAGGGAATAATTATTATTATTATTATTATTATTATTATTATTATTATTATTATAATTATTATAATTATTATTATTATTATTATTATTATTATTATTGTTGTCGTTGTTCTTGTTGTTGTCGTTGTTGTTGTTGTCGTTGTTGTTGTTGTTGATGTTAAATCAATAGCTGGAGGTACGAGAGGAGGAAGATAGGTTGTGATAAGTTGTGAGGCATGATACACTCGCCAGCCCATCTGTCCAGGACCCGGCTGGCTGGATGGTGTACGCTGGGGGCCGCCATGACCAGGGTTCGAGTCTCTGGACACAAGTTTGGACCACCTGTCGGGTAATATCGTCTTGGTGGGGAAAAAAAACTCTGTTGTTAACCAGGACAGTAGTGTTGAGGGGCGGCGCGGCGTGTACCGGGCCTGATGTGGTGTTGCACTGCGTGGCGCGTGTAGGGCTACCACGCCACGCTTGTCTCCCCTCCTACACCCGACCACAGACAGTGTACTGGAAGTAAGACATGAGCTTCGTCCATCTCGCGTCTCGCCTTCGTCCCGCAGAGGAGGTTCATCTGGTCGACGACCGCCACGCCTCATCTGGACGGGGGTGTCGTCCACGCCCTCACATGGGAGGGTCATGGTTGTACCACGCCCGCTACCTGTGTTGACTCCTGTTCTGAAGTTCTTGGAACGTATGAGGGAGACATTATACCACGCCCACTACCTGTGTTGTCTCTCGTTTTTGTTTTTTTTCTCTCTGATGAATCTTACACAGTAGCATGCCAGAGGGGAGGGCGTGCGTGGCGGCCCTGCCTCAGTAGGATGTCTGAGCCCAGACATATATAACGTGAGAGTTGAACGTGACGGGGTCAGTGGGCTGGTCACCCAGCCTGAGGTGGGAGGGAGGGAGGTCGCTCGTGGGATAAGCATTTGTTGAGCTGCTGTGCAGGTGAGGTTAGGTGTTACGATGCCCCCGTGGAGGCCAAGCGTCACACGTGTGCCCCCGTGGAGGCCAAGCGTCACACGTGTGCCCCCGTGGAGGCCAAGCGTCACACGTGTGCCCCGTGGAAGCCAAGCGTCACACGTGTGCCCCCGTGGAGGCCAAGCGTCACACGTGTGCCCCCGTGGAGGCCAAGCGTCACACGTGTGCCCCGTGGAAGCCAAGCGTCACACGTGTGCCCCCGTGGAGGCCAAGCGTCACACGTGTGCCCCCGTGGAGGCCAAGCGTCACACATGTGCCCCCCGTGGAGGCCAAGCGTCACACGTGTGCCCCCCGTGGAGGCCAAGCGTCACACGTGTGCCCCCCGTGGAGGCCAAGCGTCACACGTGTGCCCCCCGTGGAAGCCAAGCGTCACACGTGTGCCCCCGTGGAAGCCAAGCGTCACACGTGTGCCCCCGTGGAGGCCAAGCGTCACACGTGTGCCCCCGTGGAGGCCAAGCGTCACACGTGTGCCCCCGTGGAGGCCAAGCGTCACACGTGTGCCCCCCGTGGAAGGCCAAGCGTCACACGTGTGCCCCCGTGGAAGTCCAAGCGTCACACGTGTGCCCCCGTGGAAGCCAAGCGTCACACGTGTGCCCCCGTGGAGGCCAAGCGTCACACGTGTGCCCCCGTGGAGGCCAAGCGTCACACATGTGCCCCCGTGGAAGCCAAGCGTCACACGTGTGCCCCCCGTGGAAGCCAGGCGTCACACGTGTGCCCCCGTGGAGGCCAAGCGTCACACGTGTGCCCCCGTGGAAGCCAAGCGTCACACATGTGCCCCCGTGGAGGCCAAGCGTCACACGTGTGCCCCCGTGGAAGCCAAGCGTCACACGTGTGCCCCCCGTGGAGGCCAAGCGTCACACGTGTGCCCCCGTGGAGGCCAAGCGTCACACATGTGCCCCCGTGGAAGCCAAGCGTCACACGTGTGCCCCCGTGGAGGCCAAGCGTCACACGTGTGCCCCCCGTGGAGGCCAAGCGTCACACGTGTGCCCCCGTGGAAGCCAAGCGTCACACGTGTGCCCTCGTGGAGGCCAAGCGTCACACGTGTGCCCCCGTGGAGGCCAAGCGTCACACGTGTGCCCCCGTGGAAGCCAAGCGTCACACGTGTGCCCCCCGTGGAAGCCAAGCGTCACACGTGTGCCCTCGTGGAGGCCAAGCGTCACACGTGTGCCCCCGTGGAGGCCAAGCGTCACACGTGTGCCCCTGTGGAAGCCAAGCGTCACACGTGTGCCCTCGTGGAGGCCAAGCGTCACACGTGTGCCCCCGTGGAAGCCAGGCGTCACACGTGTGCCCCCCGTGGAAGCCAAGCGTCACACGTGTGCCCCTGTGGAAGCCAAGCGTCACACATGTGCCCCCCGTGGAGGCCAAGCGTCACACGTGTGCCCCCCGTGGAGGCCAAGCGTCACACTGTGCCCCCGTGGAAGCCAAGCGTCACACGTGTGCCCCGTGGAAGGCCAAGCGTCACACGTGTGCCCCCCGTGGAAGCCCAAGCGTCACACGTGTGCCCCTCGTGGGAAGCCATGCGTCACACGTGTGCCCCCCGTGGAGGCCAAGCGTCACACGTGTGCCCCCCGTGGAGGCCAAGCGTCACACGTGTGCCCCCGTGGAAGCCAAGCGTCACACGTGTGCCCCGTGGAGGCCAAGCGTCACACGTGTGCCCCGTGGAGCCAAGCGTCACACGTGTGCCCCCGTGGAGGCCAAGCGTCACACGTGTGCCCCGTGGAAGGCCAAGCGTCACACGTGTGCCCCCGTGGAGGCCAAGCGTCACACGTGTGCCCCGAGGAGCCAAGCGTCACACGTGTGCCCCCGTGGAGGCCAAGCGTCACACGTGTGCCCCCGTGGAGGCCAAGCGTCACACGTGTGCCCCCCGTGGAGGCCAAGCGTCACACGTGTGCCCCCCGTGGAGGCCAAGCGTCACACATGTGCCCCCGTGGAGGCCAAGCGTCACACGTGTGACCCCGTGGAGGCCAAGCGTCACACGTGTGCCCCCGTGGAAGCCAAGCGTCACTCGTGTGCCCCCGTGGAGGCCAAGCGTCACACGTGTGACCCCGTGGAGGCCAAGCGTCACACGTGTGCCCCCGTGGAGGCCAAGTGTCACACGTGTGCCCCCGTGGAGGCCAAGCGTCACACATGTGCCCCCGTGGAGGCCAAGCGTCACACGTGTGCCCCCGTGGAGGCCAAGCGTCACACGTGTGCATGTTGATGGTCAGTTATTTTGCCCGGCTTCCGGGTTTAGGTTTTATGTCTTTAGTTATAAATCATTGTCAATTTGAATCCCTTATTCCCTGACGCCATTTCCCGCGTTAGCAAGGTAGCGTAAAGAACAGAGGACTTGAACCTTAGAAAGAATGTCCGCACTTGGCTCCCTTCTCTATTCCTTCTTTTGGAATATAAAAAACGGGAGGGGAGGATTTCCAGCCCTCCGCTCCCTCCCCTTCTAGTCGCCTTCTACGACACGCAGGGATTATTATGCTAGATCACGCGCACCGCTGTGACCTCTTGCAATATATATATATATATATATATATATATATATATATATATATATATATATATATATATATATATATATATATATTCTAGTGTTTTGTTGAAGAAAATTTGCTTGGCGGACTGATTCCCCAGTCAAGCAGCTGGATTAGTTGGTCTGCCATTTCCGTGAGGCTCAGCGTTGCACATCTTCCTTTGTTTTACGGTGAAAACCTTTAAGGTTGTTTACCTGACCCACAACTAACTTTAGGTGCAGTTCCTCCTTATCTCCTGCTGCTGCTGCTGCTTGGGGGGGAGGGGGTGGCACACGTACCACGCACCACAGAGTCAAAGGGGTCTGAGTTACCGGTATGAGTTCCAGTGTTACTTTCTACTGTGGTGGTGGTGGTGGGCGGAGTGGTCCCACGGTGAGGCCCAGCCATCACCCTGGGGGTGTGTGTGATTACCGTGTTGAAGGACTACCTCTTTAGTGTGTGTGTGGGGGAGGAGGGATAGCTCTCTCTCTCTCTCTCTCTCTCTCTCTCTCTCTCTCTCCGTGAAGGAGACGATCTCGTGGGCTGGATTTCTATACGGTAAGATGGGGCCGTGATGGTGCCTCGATCTGTGACGGCGGTGTGTAGGTCGAAGGTCGCCCTGCCGTGTCATCCTACTGCAGGGGCTGAGGCGAACCCACGGCGATCAGGAGAACAGCTGTGGAGGAGGTGGCAAGTGTGGCGGTCGTGTCCTGAGGTAGGGAAGCAGATGTTAGGGCCGGCCTGACGCCCGCCCATCCCCACACCCACCTCTCGGGCGGGCGGGGAAGAGCGAGGTAGCCAGCCGCTGGGTACAGTAGCAGGGTCCTCACACCCTGCAGTAGGACAGCACGTACTCCGCACCTGACTGGGACACCAACTGCTCCTCCTCCTCCTCCTCCTCCTCCTTCGTCTGTGTGTGGCTACTCCGTGGCTGTGGGAGGAGGAAGGGAGGACCCAGCGTGGAGAGGGAAGCCAGCATGAGAGGCAGGAATCACTCCGCATACATTTATTGTCTCCTCCCTCGCCAGCCGGGGCCAGTTGTAACGCGCCGCAGTCGCAAGGAACGTAATGAACGTGGCTCGGGGAAATATGGACTGGGTAATCAAGGAGTGTTGGTGAGGCTGTGCACCAGATGACGACAGCACAAGCGCGTGTGAGGCCGACCACCCGCCTGCTTGTGTGTGGCGATGTGTGTGTGTGTGTGTGTTGTGTTTATCTCGATAGAGGTTTAACAGGAGGCGGCACGCGCGTCTCTCTCTCTCTCTCTCTCTCTCTCTCTCTCTCTCTCTCTCTCTCTCTCTCTCTCTCTCACACACACACACACACACACACACACACACACAATGGAACACCGGGAGGAATCCCAAAGAGGGGGAGTAGCGAGTGGGGTGGGGAGGTGGTGCGTCCAGCCAGGGGTTGGGAGGAGGGAGCGTTATAATTCATGGTTTATATTTATGGTCGAGGCCATCTATCGTGGTGTGAGGTGTAGTACTTACACACGGGCCGGGGGGTGCTGCTCCCCCCGCCCTCCCCGGGGGTTGTCTCCCGCCCTCTGCCCGGGACACTCGAGGTCGCTGTACTCTGATTGATTTTCGTTGTGTGTTCCAGGGTTGTGAGTTATAGGGAGGGGTGGGTGGCGCGCTGCTAGAGTGTCCCCCCCTAGCACCAGAACCACACTGTCTCCTGGTTAGTGTGTGTGTGTGTGTGTGTGTGTGTGTGTGTGTGTGTATGTGTGTGTGTGTGTGTGTGTGTGTGTGTGTGTGTGTCATCGTGGTCACCAGCTGTGACCTGTCGTGTGTGTGATGAACCGTGGCGGGATGTGGGTCAGCGGACACCTCCTCTTTAAGAAGGTCGTCTTCAAGTAGGTCCTGAACCGCGACGACTCCCTCCCCAGTACACCGTAACCCCTCACACACCCACCCACCCTCCTCCTCCCTCCCCTAGAGAGGGCGGGAGGGCCAGCAGCTCTCCCGCCCCTCCCCTGCAGGTCGGGGGCTACTACCCCCTCCCCCGAGAGAGAGAGAGAGAGAGAGAGAGAGAGAGAGAGAGAGAGAGAGAGGCGTGCGTAACCGGAGTCCTACAGGAGCGGCGGTAAAGGGCGTCGTTTACGAGTTCCTGGGAAACACTGAGCAAGCTGTTCATCACGTCCTGAGCGAGGCTAGAGCCAGAAGGGCTGGCGCTCCTCAGGTCGGGTCACCGTTGCTGGTGAAGAAGCGCAAACAGCCAACACACGAGAGTCCAGAGGAACAACCACAAACTTGGTACCAGAGTTACGAGCGCTGCGTTCTAGCCAAGTGCTACAGACACCTGAGTTTGTCCGCCATGGAAGAGAGAAGAGTGAGGGGTGACGTGATCACTCACAACCAATAAGATCTGACAAGAGCCTAATGTTGTGAACAAGTCTTCCAAAGATGCGAGGACAGACAAACCTGACCTGAAGGGGAAGGGGTGGGGTACCTCATGACTCTCTCTCTCTCTCTCTCTCTCTCTCTCTCGGAAACCGCCTCCCCTCTCCCGCACCGCCAGCAGAGCTACGGGACCCGGGCATCTCCCTCCTCTCCACCTTCGCTGCTCAGCTTCGGGACCCTGGCGCGCGCCCGCCCCTCCGCCCTCCCGCAGCTGCCACCATACAACCCAGGCGGTGACCACATCTGTGATGCTCCTCCTCCCTCGCTCTCCCTCACCGACGCCAAGACCACAGGGGCGTCTTGTCACGCCCGACTGCATCATCTTTACCTCGCCCCTCCTCCGTGCCATGATCCTTACACCCACATGTTCTTAGCCACTGAACGGAAAATGTCACTTTGAGGGTCGTGGGTACGATGGTGTGAGCTTCCTCCTTAGCTGTGAGGATTATCAGGTCTTAAGACCATACTCTCGTGCCTCATCTTGCGTCAAGGGTCGTAACGACGTGCTCACGAGTTGTAACGTCTTGCGTCAAGGGTCGTCACGACGTGCTGAAGAGTTTGACATCTTAGTCAGGGGTCATAACGTCTTGCGTCAAGGGGTCGCAGCGACGTGCTGTTAATTGTAATGTCTTGCGTCAAGAGTCGTCACGACGTGCTCACGAGTTGTAACGTCTTGCGTCAAGGGTCGTAACGACGTGCTCACGAGTTGTAACGTCTTGCGTCAAGGGTCGTCACGACGTGCTCACGAGTTGTAACGTCTTGCGTCAAGGTCGTAACGACGTGCTCACGAGTTGTAACGTCTTGCGTCAAGGGTCGTCACGACGTGCTCACGAGTTGTAACGTCTTGCGTCAGGGGTCGTAACGACGTGCTCACGAGTTGTAACGTCTTGCGTCAAGGGTCGTAACGACGTGATCACGAGTTGTAACGTCTTGCGTCAAGGGTCGCAACGACGTGCTGAAGAGTGTAACATCTTATTCAGGGGTCATAACGTCTTGCGTCAGGGGTCGCAGCGACGTGCTCTCAACTGTAACGTCTTGCGTCAAGGGTCGTAACGACGTGCTGAAGAGTTTAACATCTTACTCAGGATTCATAACGTCTTGCGTCAGGGGGTCGCAGCGACGTGCTCTATCAACTTGTACCGTCTTGCGTCAAGGGTCATAACGACGTGCTTAATGGTCGTATCGTCATTACCAAGGGTCGTATCGCCAGTCCCAGTGGTCGTACTCAAGGGTCGTACCGTGACTCTCCACTGACCCACACACTCGTGTTCGGCTATCGTGTTTGTGTGACTCTCCAGTGTGAGGAAAGGGTATCGTCATCTGCTTGGCTCCTACTTTTACGATACCCACCGCCGCTACTCACCTGGCCAAGCCATATACTACCTCACTCTTTACTCTTGGCCGGAACGACCACCACCAGCGGCCAGGGTGGGTATATACCGCCACACACACACACACACACACACACACACACACGCTTGTGTTGCTGTGTAAGATGTTCACGAGGACACGTCTACGGGGAGAGAGAGAGCGAGAGGGAGTTCTTCCACGGGTGAGGCAGACGGGGAATTTCATGTCGGGAGGTTCGTGGTCGTCACCACAGGTCGTAGGGGTAGGTAGAGAGGGTGCATTTGGCGGGCAGGTGGGTTTGTGGTGTCGTACCGGGCTGGTAGTACCACTGTGTCCTGCTGACTGCGGGATGGCACTATCTTGGCCCAGACTCGTGTATCATCATGGTCGAGGAAGCAAGGTCTTGGCCTGGGTGAACCACATTCTTGGGTGGTTTACACGTAGGATGGAACGGGGAGGAGGAGGAGGGTGTTGTGGCTCCTCGTGTTACATGCCCAGTGCACTGCCACCAGCCCAGCCCAGCCCACCAGGTACTCGCCACCCCCGTGCTGCACGACCGACCACTGACGCAGCGATGCTGCTCATGGTGATGTTGATGTTGATGATGATGATGATGATGATGATGATGCTTTGTCCTGTTGGTTGGGCAGGCGAGTGTGTGTGTGTGTGTGTGTGTGTGTGTGTGTGTGTGTGTGTCTTGTTCGTCGGTGCCCGCGCGCGTGCGTCCTCGTGTGTAATTCAGTGGAACAGACTGAAGATGTGAATAATAGTTGACAGCTTAAACGTCCAGAAGCGTACCTTAACCTCGGAAAGGTTGGAAACGTAAAAAGATCCTTCACGATTGTTCAGAGAAGTTATGAAATTAAGATGTTGCCAGAACGACAACGAGAGACGTGCAAACTGACGTAGAGGATGGAAGTGAACAGATGCGAGGGTGAGATAATTTATGGCGTAGTTGCTAACCACTGCTTGTTGTGTTCCCCCCACCCCACCTCCCCTTTGTTGACAGCTACAAGCAGTGTTCCCTCAGTTAACTGTTGTTAGCTATGTCTCCTGGTCTACAGCTACGAGCAGTGTTCCCTCACTTGACTGTTGCTAGCTGTGTCTCTTGGTCTACAGCTACGAGCAGTGTTCCCTCACTTGACTGTTGCTAGCTATGTCTCCTGGTCTACAGCTACGAGCAGTGTTCCCTCACTTGACTGTTGCTAGCTGTGTCTCTTGGTCTACAGCTACGAGCAGTGTTCCCTCAGTTGACTGTTGCTAGCTGTGTCTCCTGGTCTACAGCTACGAGCAGTGTTCCCTCAGTTGACTGTTGCTAGCTGTGTCTCCTGGTCTACAGCTACGAGCAGTGTCCCCTCATTTGACAGGAGCTAGTAATGAACGATACATGGATATGTTATACTTGTTATATGTTATTCACTCTCCTGGAAATCCTTTCTGTGAAAAGTTATAAGTTGCTTATTAGGAAAATGAGCGATTCAAATTCAGTTCACAAAAGACGGAACTGAATACCACGCTGGTAAAGGATTTGGTATGGAAGGTATTAACTCTAGTGTCAAACTTCCGTACTAAGAAGATCAGTCATTGTACAGGAAAGTGGCTGCTCAACCCCCTGGCTCACGACTGTATGACCCTTTGAGCACGACGGTACAACCTTTGAGCATGACGGTACAACCTTTGAGCAGGACGGTACGACCCCTTGAGCACGACTATACGACCTCTTGAGCACGACGGAACGACCCCTTGAGCACGACGGTACGACTCCTTGAGCACGACGGTACGACCCATGAGCACGACGGTACGACCCTTGAGCACGACGTTAGGACCCCATGAGCACCACGGCACGACCCCCTGAGCACGACGTTACGACCCCATGAGCACCACGGCACGACCTTCCGTTATGTTGGCCTGGCTCTTCGACCTGAGCCTTAAGAGTGAGGTCAAAGTTGACCAGACCACTGTACCCTAGAGGTTATACAGTCCTGGTGTATAATTGTAGCATGATCGTGGTCGAGGTTGTACCGTCCTGGTGTAGACCATGATCGTGGCCGAGGTTGTACCGTCCTGGTGTAGACCATGATCGTGGTCGAGGTTGTACCGTCCTGGTGTAGACCATGATCGTGGTCGAGGTTGTACCGTCCTGGTGTAGACCATGATCGTGGTCGAGGTTGTACCGTCCTGGTGTAGACCATGATCGTGGTCGAGGTTGTACCGTCCTGGTGTAGAGCATGATCGTGGTCGAGGTTGTACCGTCCTGGTGTAGACCATGATCGTGGCCGAGGTTGTACCGTCCTGGTGGTGTTGTGGTGTTGTGGTGAGGGTAAGATTGTGAGGTTGCCGGGGCGGCGGGTGTGTGGGTGTTTGCTGCAGACGATGTGCCTCGTCATCGTAGCCTCATCTCGACCTGACCAGACATCATGGTGGTGATCTTTCAGTGCGGGTCGTATCATGGCCTCTTCCCGGCTGCCTGGCTGGCTGGCTGGCTGAGTCTCATTAGAGCCTCTCCCAGGGTTGCTGGCTGGCTGGCTGGCTGGCTGGCTGGCTGAGTTCTTATTATTTCTGTGATGGTGTGGGTGAAGGGCATGTGGCTGAAGGGGGTGGGTGGAGGCAAGCACAGAGCGGGCGGGGTGGGTGGGCACTCTACATAGATACAGATGGGTGACAGGTGGGCCAATGGGTCCCATAAGGTCCTCGTCCCGTCAGGAAGATGAGGGAATTGCGTCGGTGACTTCGAAGTATGAACGTGCACTGGGAACACGATCTTAGTAATACAAAGGACTGTTAAATTACATGTAAGGCATCCTGTTTATACATAATGTACTATGTATGTTACAACAGTGATTTATAGACAGATTTATGTAATAGTGTCATGATGTGGCAGTTGTAACACACATGCAGACGGGCACATGTAATGCGAATGGTACCATGGGCAGAGGTTTAAAAGGAGATTTAGGGTACGAGAGTGTCAGAATGTCATCATAATATTACAAAGTTGTCGAACTTCAAGGACTTGGGGGCCAGCAGTCACTGGACAGACGTCTGTGTAACATGTTGTAGCTCGTGAAAATTGGATGCAGAACATGTTCTGCGGTTGGGATGTTCACGATCTTGAGGTTTCTCCTTTACCTGTCACAACACGTACAGTAGGCGTATTGTGGCAGGTACCGTATACCACAGTGTCTGGTACAGCTCCTGACCTTTCCACGCTGATACTTCCTCAGCTGGATCACAATCCATGATGTTACTGCTCCTTGGTCTTTCAATATCTCTCAAGAAGTTTTCTTTTTTTTTTCCCCTCGAATACTGTGTGAATCATTGTGGACGACGCCTTTAGTTATAAGACCCAAGTCTGGGGTAAGGGCGAGGACGCGCACACAGGCATGTTTCAGCGAGAGTATCTCCATGGTCCTGACGGTAATATCCTACCTTGGGAAGGTATCTGCAGCAGTAGGAGTTGAAGGACGGTGCTATTTCGCCACAATGAGCAGGAAGTGAATGATTGAAGGAAGAGTTTCCTGCTGGGCGCTCGCTGTCTCTCTTGTTTATTGGAGTATTTTTTTCTGTCATCTGTTACCATTGGGCTGGATCACAGTGGCAGCACTGCCTGCCCTCCCAGTGGCAGAGTCGCGAGCACCGTCAGTATGGATGATACACTGGGCTACGTTATTGTCACTCTGGAGTTTGTGTATATGGTCAAGAACTCTGGTTTTGGCTTATCGCTAAAGGTGAAGATTATAAGTAAATCATAAGTGTATCAAGTGGATCAGTTGGTGTCATGTGAAAGGGAGGTTATCTGCCAGGGAGGCAGGGAGATGCTGCTACTTCCTAATTGTATACAAATTATATACACCAAACCTTGTCATGTGGTTGGCTGTTACAGGGATCCATTTAGATTCACTTCACGTTCGTGAAGTTGAAATGGAAACTTGAGGAACCTGCATGTGGAGGGTAATAGCTCGTTATCTGGGACAGGTTGGCCAGGCGAGGCAGGAGACCCGTTCAGTAGCTGTACCGGGCATTTACGTGGCCCACGTCACTCCAGGCGACACACACAGCGTCCGCCTTGCTGCTGACACCCCTCCACCCACCTGCTAGTGCGGAGGAGGAACTTCCGTGTTTACGCCAGATACCAACATTGTCCCAGTTGGTCGAGGTGCAGGTGGCGTGCAGCTGTTCGTTGACCTCTACAGTGACAAATGTTTGAAGAGCAGGTGTTCCTCTCGTCGACCCCCCCCCCCCCCCAACTTCCCCTCTCCAGCCGGCATATTACAGGTGGGAGGGTGGAGGGGTCAATCTGGTTGGAAGGGGGGGGCGAGGGTAGGGGCAAGAGTTGACGCTATCTCCCCAATCCGACCCGAGGTATCGTGGAGATAAGATAAGTAGGTGTGTATTGTGGTCCAGATAACTTGGGAGAGGATAGTGTGAAGGACCGAAGAAAGCCTTGTCCCCCCCCACTCACGTATATTTTTAAAGGCAATGTCACACATTTTAGTCTTTTGTCATCGCTCCTTTTGGCCGTGATTACCATCCTCAGACGTCTGGGCATGGGATTGGCCTGGTTCCTGAAGTATTCCAGGTCCATGCTTTGGGGTCCATAAGGTCTTGATCTCCTGAATGGGACGAGGCAGTGATGAGGTGTTGCAAGAATCAGCCAACTAGGAGTCTCAGATTTACCCACATTTTCTTGCCTCCAAGCAACAATTCGGGGTTTCTCCTCCTTAGAAAGGTAAGAGCCAACTATATTGAATTACAGTTGGAAGAAATATTGCACCCAGAGGCGAAATTCCCAGATTGAAGTGGCATCCAGTTGGAAAAAAAGAAAGAACATCCTTCCCTAGAGATAGCCCGAGGCACACTGAGGCGGGTTGCTGTGTGGTCACACAGCAAGAAACAATAGTCTCAGCAACTAGATGTACGATGATTTCATCTCTAAAGCGTCACATGCTTGTACCCACAGTATACCTTCAACGTGTATCGCCTCCGAAAATATATGGTGGCGGACAAGGCTTTTTGCGGACATTGTAATGTCTTAAAGACTTAATCTTCAGCGGACACAACAAAACAGCGGTTGCCTGTATGTAGAAGGATGGCAAGGTGGATCCTGCGGACATTCAAGAAGTGGAGAAAGAAAAAAAACAAACCAATGTTGATATTATTTCAAAGCGCGCTAATTCTTTCACGAATTTAGTGTTATTGCCTCTTAACATCATCCTTTAAGGACAGAATATGTGGAATTACCAAATGTTCTGAGGAGACCTTTCACGACCATTATTATGATTATGGTAATGGACCTAAATGACTGGGGAGGGCTGGAGCGCAGCTGGGAGAGGTGTATCATCTTGTATACCTGGCTGATGCTAGAAGGTCTGGTTCCCATCTTACATTAGGAAACCACATCCTACTGGCACAACAGGCATGGAAGACTGTGTGAACTACTGCCTCTGAAATCCGTAGGTGCCATATGTACAAAAAGAGAGAACACCTTAAACATGCGAGGCCCAAGACTCTTCACCACCTTGCCATCTACCATCAGAAACAGCCTGGGATGCACGGTAGAGAAGGTCAAGAGTGCACTGGACAAGTACCTACACAGTGGACCAGCAGACCAGCCAGGCTGTGTGTGTGCCTGAGGGCTACGCTGAGGCTTCCAACATGAAGCTTAGGTCCAGCACGGGCTGGGGGGTTAGAAGATCACCCCCCAGAGACCTGACCAGGTGTGGCCCAGGCGTGATCAAGATAACAAGGCAGGTGTTGGTGGAGGAGTAACCAGGTACATATTGAGGAAGGTATGCGCTGTGGTTTAGTAGGTGGGCGATACGGTTAACTTGGTGTGCAGTGTGGTAAATATAACTGTCTGTAAAGATAACTAGGCGTGTATTGTGGGTAAGATAACTAGGTATGTATTGTGGGTAAGATAACTAGGTATGTATCTGTGGGTAACAGACGTGTAACTGGGGTGAAGATAACTGGGTGTGCATTGGTGTTAAGATAACCGTGTTTTGGGTAGAGATAGCTAGACATGCATTGGTCGTAAGATAACGCGGTGTATTTATAGATTAAGATAACTAGATGTGTATTGTGGTTAAGGTAACTGGCCATGTATTAGGGCTAAGATAACTGATATAAAGGTAAAGATAACTAAGGATATATTGAGGTTAAGATAACGGGTTGTATTGGGGTTAAGGTTACTTGGGGTATATTGGGGTTAAGATAACCGTGTCGTGGTTATCTCATAGTGAAGATGTATGATAACAGTTTTGTTCAAAATGAACAATGAATATATGTATAGGCGGAGTACATAGATGGCCTTGTTAATGGGCCAGTCAAGGTGTTACCGGACTTCACCTGCACGAGGCTAAGTTGCTAGTATAAATAAGAAGTCGCCTTTGGCGAGGCTGTAATATGGGGAGTACAGTCTCCTCACTCCGAGTCCAGCACTCCCCTGCAGCTGAAAGGAGCGCAGCTTTGGTGCCCCTTCAGTTTAAGGTGTCGTGGGGTAATAAATGATGATGTCTGATAATGTTATTAATTATTATGAAGAATGTAGAGGTGTGTTAATGTAGGATGTAGTCAGGCAGCGTGTGTGTGTGTGTATGTGTGTGTGTGTGTGTGTGTGTGTGTGTGTGTGTGTGGTAGGTAGCTGTAGATGTGTAGTTATGTACCCTTTTGTGTGGGAGTATCGCTCACATGAGCAAGTAGTTGTATGATCCATGTAGCCGTGGTTAACCCTCTGTACTGACGCTCGTCATGTTTTTCTTCCTTCCAGGTGGGTGTGACCGCTGTGACGGCCGTGACGGGTGTCGGTCGGTGTTACGTAAGGTATGAGAGGAGGATGGGGGGGGGAGGAGGAGGAGAGAGAGAGAGAGAGAGAGAGAGAGAGAGAGAGAGAGAGCACGGCCCATATCCTCCCCCTCCCCCCCGGCCCACCACCCAGCTCGCCGGGTAAGACAAGAGCGCGTCGCGTCATCTCCACTTGTGTTATCGTCCTGGTCCTCACTTGCGGGTAAATTGCATCCATTCACCCGGACTCCGGGGCACCAAAGCTTTACCTCCGTGTGCAGTTTACTGTGAAGCCATTTGGTCGTTCACGTTGTGTGTGTGTGTGTGTGTGTGTTTTATTGTGCCATTTTATGTTCTAGTTATCATAGGTGATATGCACCGAAATCACAGCTCCCTTTCCACGTCCAGGCTCCCACAAAACTTTCCATGGTTTACCCCCAGACGCTTCCCATGCCTTGGTTCAATCCATTGACAGCACGTCGACCCCGGTATACCACATCGTTCCAATTCACTGTATCCCTTGCACGCCTTTCACCCTCCTGAATGTTCACGCCCCGATCGCTCAAAATCTTTTTCACTCCATCCTTCCACCTCCAGTTTGGTCTCCCACTTCTCGTTCCCTTCATCACTGACACATATATCCTCTTTTTCAATCTTTCCTCACTCATTCTCTCCATGTGACCAAACCATTTCAATACACCCTCTTCTGCTCTCTCAACCACACTCTTTTTATTACCACACATCTCTCTTACCCTATTATTACTTACTCGATCAAACCACCTCACACCACATATTGTCCTCAAACATCTCATTTCCAGCACACCCACCCTCCTCCCGCACAACCCTATCTATAGCCCACGCCTCACAACCATATAACAATTGTTGGAACCACTATTCCTTCAAACATACCCATTTTTGCTCTCCGAGATCACGTTCTCGACTTCCACACATTCTTCAACGCTCCCAGAACCTCCGCTCCCTCCCCCACTCTGTGACTCACTTCCACTTCCATGGTTCCATCCGCTGCCAAATCCATTCCCAGATATCTAAAACACTTCACTTCCTCCATATTTTCTCCATTTAAGCTCACCTCCCAATATACTTGCCCCTCAACCCTACTGAACCCAATAACCTTGCTCTTATTCACATTTACTCTCAGCTTTCTTCTTCGCACACTTTACCAAACTCAGTCACTAACTTCTGCAGTTTCTCACCCGAATCAGCCACCAGCGCTGTATCATCAGCGAACAACAACTGACTCACTTCCCAAGCCCTCTCATCCACAACAGATTGCATACTTGTCCCCCTCTCAAACTCTTGCATTCACCTCCCTAACAACCCCATCCATAAACAAATTAAACAGCCATGGAGACATCACGCACCCCTGCAGCAAACCATCATTCACTGAGAACCAATCACTTTCCTCTCTTCCTACTCGTACACATGCCTTACATCCTCGATAAAAACTTTTCACTGCTTCTAACAACTTACCTCCCACACCATATGCTCTTAATACTTTCCACAGAGCATCTCTTATCAACTCTATCGTGTATATATATATATATATATATATATATATATATATATACATATATATAATGAACACATTTTCACAGTGTCTTGGTGATTTGCTAGACTCAGTGGGTGGAAGGGGGTATTGTGCCCTCTCACCCACCCCTCTTCCCACGCCCGCAGCCTGGGTTGGCTTATCTAAAGTAGCCTCACAAGTCAGACATATCTATATATCTAGGTAACGCGGAGCGCGGGGCATGACAGTGGCAGCGTGTGTGAAGGGTGCACGGGTCAGAGGTGCTCCCGGTGGGGTGGGGTTGGGTTGGGGTTTGGGGTGTTGAGGTGGGGCGAGGTCTGGTGCAGCGTCATTCCTCTCCGCGATGGAGTCCGTTTTCTTTCTTAATCTTCAGACAACTGCGTTGTGCGTGCACTTGTTTCGCTGTGGATTTGTTAAGTCGTAGAGTGAGTGTGGCGCAGTCTCTCTCTCTCTCTCTCTCTCTCTCTCTCTCTCTCTCTCTCTCTCTCTCTCTCTCTCTCTCTCTCTCTCCCTCTCTTTCTCTCGTGGTATGCCAAATTACCGGGTATGTTCTCCAGACTCTTGAGAAATCGCTGTTAGGCATTTGTTTGTTTGGGTGGGTCACAAATTTCTGTCATTCCTCCTCCTCCTCCTCTCCTCTCCCCCCCCCCCCCACGGTCACGTTGGAGGTTGGCACGGAGGGTAGACGAAGAGGAGGAGGAGGAGGAGGAGGAGATGATGGGGAGGGGGGCGTTTGGCCTGGGAGACTGTGTGGCGCGAATGAGAAATATATTCTCAATGGGACGTGGGTGGGGTGGCGGGCTGGGGATTTAAAGCAATCCCTGTTTACCTGTGGTGGTAGGGCCAAGTGGCACGGGAGGTCAGGTGTTGTGGTGATTCCCCGTGTGTGTGTGTGTGTGTGTGTGTGTGTGTGTGTGTGTGATCAGGCAGTCGTGATACATGGCCGGCCGCCGCTAGCAACACAGTCCAGGACTGGCCCGCCCTTCTGGAGGGACGTCTGGTGTGGATCTGCACAGGGCGTCAGAGGCCCCGTGCTTGGTGTCATAGGCCCCATGCTTGGCGTCAGAGACCCTATGCTTGGCGTCAGAGGCCCCGTGCCTGGCGTCGGAGGCCCCGTCTTTGGCGTCAGAGGCCCAATGCCTGACGTCGGAGGCCCCGTGCTTGGCGTCAGAGGCTCCGTGTGTGGCGTCGGAGGCCAAAGGATTGGCGTCAGAGGGCCCCGTGCTTAGCGTCAGGGACCCCGTGCTTGGCGTCGGAGGCCATTTCTTTGGCACCACTTCATTAGAACGACGTATCCCCGGCAGTAGGACAAGGTAACCTCTCCCTCAGTACGAAGCGTCAAGTCATCGCACATCCAGGAGTCCAGTCATCCTCGTCCTCCGGGTGTTTACTGTGGTAATCTCACTGTGTGTGTGTGTGTGTGTGGGGGGGGGGGGACTTATCCCTCCGTCCTCAACATTACTCACTAGTTGATTGAGTGGGATGATATGGAGAGGGTACAAGTTACCCATCCTGGTCTCTGCCTGGGAGTTACCCATGGTAGCCAGGGAGTTATCCATGGTAGCCAGGGAGTTATCCATCGTGGTGTCTGCCTGGGAGTTACCCATGGTAGCCAGGGAGTTACCCATCGTGGTACCTGCCAGGGAGTTACCCATGGTAGCCAGGGAGTTACCCATCGTGGTATCTGCCAGGGAGTTATCCATCGTGGTACCTGCCAGGGAGTTACCCATGGTAGCCAGGGAGTTACCCATCGTGGTACCTGCCAGGGAGTTACCCATGGTAGCCAGGGAGTTACCCATCGTAGTCAGAGAGTTACCCATGGTAACCAGGGAGTTACCCACGGTAACCAGGGAGTTACCCATGGTAACCAGGGAGTTACCCATGGTAACCAGGGAGTTACCCATGGTAACCAGGGAGTTACCCACGGTAACCAGGGAGTTACCCATGGTAACCAGGGAGTTACCCATGGTAACCAGGGAGTTATAACATTTTCTCCATTTGTTTCCGATGACAGGAGAGTAGGTCAGTGTTGTCCATCGTGGGGAGACACGGGACTTGCCTGTCTCATCATGATATGTGTGAGGGTGTGCGTGACGACTGACTGCCCTGTACGTACGGATGGATGGCCAGTGTAGGCACAACCTGTGGACACCCTGTAGCGCAGCATGTAGACGGCCTCTGTCTCGTGTCGTAGGACCCATGATGATGTCTACAGTCTTGCATAGTGATACTTCGAACTGTAGAGCCTGTAGATAGGTCCTCTTATCCTTACGTAAAGCTTGTAGATGACCCCCCCCTGTCTGTAGAACCTGTAGATAGGTCCCTCACCTGTAGAAGGTCCCACATCCTTCTGCGGAGCCTGTAGACGGCCAGGAAGATCCTTCACACGTCATGTAGTGTGTAGGGATTTCTTGTAGTGAGGATTCGAACCTGAGAACTTGTGGATCTCCTTTTTTTTTCTTCTTCTTCTTCTCCTCGTATAGCTGTTACTTACCCCTGGTGAGGGAGGGAGCGCCTGGTGGAGAGGCTTCGTCTCGGGGTGTGTGTGTGTGTGGCGCCCGCCCGGGAGAGCGATGTGAGAGGGAGGGCCCCGTGAGAGAGAGAGAGAGAGAGGGAGGACCCCCGTGGGAGAGGGAGGGCTCATGAGAAACGAGGAGGGTCCCGTGAGAGGCGAAGGGACCCCGTGAGAGAGAGAGAGGGAGGCAGGCCTCCTGCGGGAGAGGGAAGTCTCTGTGAGAGAGGGGATGGCACCTGTGGGAGAGGGAGCCTCCCCTCCCCCCCCCCCGCATGAGAGAGGAAGGGCTTTGTGAGATAGGGAGGGCCCCCCCCCCCCCCCCCCCATGGGCGAGGATGTGCCCCCCCCCCCCTTCCCACCATCAAGCAGGAGAGACCAAGGGAGGGAGGGAGGGAGGGGAGGTCCAGGGCGTGCCAGCGACGTCCCCCTCGTCTTGATCTTTAAAGGGAGTGGTGCCATCTGTGTCTTACCTCCTCCTCCACCCACCACTCACCACCCTCCTCCTCCTCCTCCTCCTCCGCCTCTGCCACTGTGACTCCCCCCCTCCCCCCTCCCAGGTCTCAGGGCCGGCTGGCATCAGTGGTGAGGGCCACGTGCACTGGTGGTGCTAGTGAGGGCAAGCAAGGGTTGTTTGGTGAGGTAATGGTGAGGTGATGGGTAGACTAGTGTATACAGTAGGCATAATGGTCACTATAATGTCTCCTGTATACAGTGTTTATAGTCACTGTAATGTCTACTGTATACGGTGTTTTTAATAACTATAATGTGTACTGTATACAGTGTTTGTAGTAACTGTAATGTCTACTGTATACAGTGTTTATAGTAACTGTAATGTGTACTGTATACAGTGTTTGTAGTAACTGTAATGTCTACACTATACAGTGTATATAGTGAGTGTAATGTCTCCTGTATACAGTGTTTATAGTGACTGTAACATCTACTGTATACAGTGTTTATAGTGAGTGTAATGTCTACTGTATACGGTGTTTGTAGTAACTGTAATGTGTGCTTCGTTATTGTTGACAGGTGACGTCAGCAGTAAACCCTGGTAACACCGTGTAACACAGGTGTTGCGAGTGTTTCCTCGGCTTTTGATCCCAGTAGAACAACACTAGTTTCCGACGGTGTTTCATTCGAATAGGGAAAAAAAAAATGTGACTGGCATATCTTTTCTTTCCATTTCCCTAAAACCACACAAGTTCCTGTTGGGGTTTCGTTCACCTGGATAAGTGTCTGGTCGTGGTTCATTCTCCTCAAACGGCAAAAAAGCTCCCGTTGGTGTAACGGCACAAGTTCCTGTTGGTGTTTCATATGGTAAAACAACAGTAGTAATTTGGCGACTGACACGCACACGCACACACACACACCTGAATATGGCGGCTTCCAACTTGGCATATTGTCTGTTGTGTTAGTCATCAGTAAAGTCCCGGCTGTGTGTGTGTGTGTTTGTGTGTGTGTGTGTGTGTGTGTGTGTGTGTGTGTGTGTGTGTGTGTGTGTGTGTGTACATTAGTGGAAGGAAGGGGTACCACCATGTGCAGGTGGGAGGGAGGGGCACTCACATGTACAGGTGGGAGGTAGGGGCACCCCATGTACATGAAAAGGTGGGGGAAAGGGGCGGGCACCCCCATGTACAGGTGGAGGGACGTGCACACTCCATCTACATTTACAAATGGAAAGGAGGTATGGCGGGTGTGAGAAGTGAAGGATGGAGGCGGGGAGGGATGGAGTGTGAGGTGGAGGGAGGGCGAGGGAGAAGCTAAGGTGTTGGGGAGGGAGGGTGCACGCAGTGAGCCGGGGTGAGGGACGGGCAAGGTGGGTGGAGGGGAGCAGGAAGGGGGGGTACGTGGTACCAGAAGACCTGATGATCCATGACGAGGTCAACTGTTGCACCACTCACTGTCCTTATCCAGATTTCCTGAACTTGTTACTCAGAGAGACAGTATAGTACAGTATTAGTCAGAGAGACAGTATAATACAGTATTAGTCAGAGAGACAGTATAGTACAGTATTAGTCAGAGAGACAGTATAATACAGTATTAGTCAGAGAGACAGTATAGCACAGTATTAGTCAGAGAGAGAGTATAGTACAGTATTAGTCAGAGAGACAGTATAATACAGTATTAGTCAGAGGGACTGTATAGCACAGTATTAGTCAGAGAGACAGTATAGTACAGTATTAGTCAGAGAGACAGTATAATACAGTATTAGTCAGAGAGACAGTATAATACAGTATTAGTCAGAGGGACTGTATAGCACAGTATTAGTCAGAGAGACAGTATAATACAGTATTAGTCAGAGGGACTGTATAGCACAGTATTAGTCAGAGAGACAGTATAGTACAGTATTAGTCAGAGAGACAGTATAATACAGTATTAGTCAGAGAGACAGTATAATACAGTATTAGTCAGAGAGACTGTATAGCACAGTATTAGTCAGAGAGACAGTATAATACAGTATTAGTCAGAGGGACTGTATAGCACAGTATTAGTCAGAGAGACAGTATAGTACAGTATTAGTCAGAGAGACAGTATAATACAGTATTAGTCAGAGAGACAGTATAGTACAGTATTAGTCAGAGAGACAGTATAATACAGTATTAGTCAGAGAGACAGTATAGCACAGTATTAGTCAGAGAGACAGTATAGTACAGTATTAGTCAGAGAGACAGTATAATACAGTATTAGTCAGAGAGACTGTATAGCACAGTATTAGTCAGAGAGACTGTATAGCACAGTATTAGTCAGAGGGACTGTATAGCACAGTATTAGTCAGAGAGACAGTATAATACAGTATTAGTCAGAGAGACAGTATAATACAGTATTAGTCAGAGGGACTGTATAGCACAGTATTAGTCAGAGAGACTGTATAGCACAGTATTAGTCAGAGAGACAGTATAATACAGTATTAGTCAGAGGGACTGTATAGCACAGTATTAGTCAGAGAGACAGTATAGTACAGTAGAAGGCTCGCCACCAGCCTTCTCTCCCACCACCACCACACCAGCAGAAGCCATCATGAGTTTACTTAGTAAGATAAAGCGCCAGGCTGTATGTGTGGGGTGTACTACAGTGGAAGTTACGTAGGAATGTGCACGACTGGAAATACTTCCGAAAGTATTGCTGCTGTACTGGAGGTATTGGAGGAGTATTGCTGTGGCGGTAGACTCCAGGGAAATACTGCTGTGGCAGTAGACCCTGGGGAAGTATTGCTGTGGCGGTAGACTCCAGGGAAGTACTGCTGTGGCAGTAGACTCTGGGGAAGTATTGCTGTGGCAGTAGACTCTGGGGAAGTATTGTTTTGGCAGTAGACTCTGGGGAAGTATTGCTGTGGCAGTAGACTCTGGGGGAAGTATTTCTGTGGCAGTAGACTCTGGGGAAGTATTGCTGTGGCAGTAGACTCTGGGGGAAGTATTTCTGTGGCAGTAGACTCTGGGGAAGTACTGCTGTGGCAGTAGACTCTGGGGAAGTACCGCTGTGGCAGTAGACTCTGGGGATGAGGCTCAAGTTAGAACGAGAAGAGAAAGAATCACAAGTTTAGTGATTTTAAAACGTACATGAAAATATGTCGTCCGTCTTACTGAGACGTGTCTTGTGACGCTTGACGTAACTGATGTGTCTTGTGACGCTTGACGTAACTGATGTTTGTGACGCTTGACGTAACTGATATGTTTGTGACGCTTGACGTAACTGATGTGTTTGTGACGCTTGACGTAACTGATGTGTTTGTGACGCTTGACGTAACTGATGTGTTTGTGACGCTTGACGTAACTGATGTGTTTGTGACGCTTGACGTAACTGATGTGTTCGTGACGCTTGACGTAACTGATGTGTTCGTGACGCTTGACGTAACTGATGTGTTTGTGACGCTTGACGTAACTGATGTGTTTGTGACGCTTGACGTAACTGATGTGTTTGTGACGCTTGACGTAACTGATGTGTTTGTGACGCTTGACGTAACTGACGTGTTTGTGACGCTTGACGTAACTGATGTGTTTGTGACGCTTGACGTAACTGATGTGTTTGTGACGCTTGACGTAACTGATGTGTTCGTGACGCTTGACGTAACTGATGTGTTTGTGACGCTTGACGTAACTGATGTGTTCGTGACGCTTGACGTAACTGATGTGTTTGTGACGCTTGACGTAACTGATATGTTTGTGACACTTGACGTAACTGATGTGTTTGTGACGCTTGACGTAACTGATGTGTTTGTGGCGTCGTGACGTAGAGGCGCTGATGGTCGGTGGCTGCGACGGTTCCTGGTGGCGGTGGTGTGGTAGCCCCGTGTTGTGCCTTACCCACGGGGGGAGGATCACATCTCCCTCCCTTGTGGTTTAATACCAGAGGAGAGGCAGGGAGGAATGGTAGGGGAAGCAGGCAGGGAGGGAGGGAGTGGCAGGGGAAGCAGGCAGGCAGGGAGGGAGGGTGAGGCTGGGCCCGGGAAGTAGGGAGGAAGGCAGGCTGACAGGAGGATGGGGAGGTTAAGGTCTGTACGTCCGTACGTGGCCCCCGGTGCAGCGACGGACCCAGCCTGGCACGTTCCCCGGTCTCCCTCCCTCCCTCCCTCCGTCCCTCCTGCTCACACCACCAACATTCCTGGCACGGGCCACCCCGCCCCGCCCCGCCCCGCCCCACCGTGAACAACACCGTCAGTGTCCAGCAGTACAGTAGTTAGTGCAGGGTACTAACCTCAGGTGGCGCGGTGTTATGGCATGAGTTAGGTTATCAAGGTAATGATGATCATGAGGCGTGTCTGGCGTGGCCAGGGTGCAGGTTCGTTGTACTGACGTAAGTGGTCGTTGTCCTTGTCGCGTCGCGTGTGAGAGGAGGGAGTGTTGAGGGGGTCGTGCTGGGTGAGCGGGGAGGCGGCATGAAGGGGAGTCTTATGGTAACCGTATGATCAAGTGTTGGCTGGGCCGTGTTCCCCGGGTGCTTCATGTATTCGCCTATTGACGCATCCCGCTTGAACCTTCCCCGCACACGACGGGGCGTGTTAGCCTGACCTCTGACCTGGACCAGAAGGGTTAGGTCAGAGGTTATTATAGGCCGCAGTGCCCCCCAAGGGCTGTGCCATTTGCGCGTTCATGAGATCATACCATCTTACCAAAGCTTTGTACCGTAGTGATCAAGGATCGCATATTTTCACGTCGTACCGTCGTGTTCTAGGATCGTACCGTCGTGTTCTAGGGTCGTACCGTCGTGTTCTGTGGTCATACCGTCGCGTTCTAGGGTCTTACCGTCGTGTTCTAGGGTCGTACCGTCGTGTTCTAGCATCGTACCGTCGTGTTCTAGTGTCGCACCGTCGTGTTCTAGCACCGTACCGTCGTGTTCTAGGGTCGTACCGTCGTGTTCTAGCATCGTACCGTCGTGTTCTAGTGTCGCACCGTCGTGTTCTAGCATCGTACCGTCGTGTTCTAGTGTCGCACCGTCGTGTTCTAGCATCGTACCGTCGTGTTCTAGTGTCGCACCGTCGTGTTCCACGGGTCAGAAGATGAACGTTCCGTTGCGTTCATCATGCTTCCTGAACACACTGGAGAACGATGATGATGATATCATCATACTCAGCTTGGTTGTTGATCATGCTTTACGAACACAGGTGGAACCCGATTATACCCGGCCGCTCCCGCGATGGCGCCAGGTAGCTCTGTTGAAAGCGGCCTTGACCCAGTCACCACACGGCGTACCCGCACCTCCGCACTGATGGGCTGGGTGGAGATCCGTACACTCGTTGTGTTCGGTGGAGTAACCTGCTTGGCCCACGTTATCCACCCCGGCGAGTCACGTGAACAGAGTTACACCGGGTCATTCTGTGTGTGTGGTGCGGAGCGGGTCCGTGTGGGTCCCTTACGCCCGGTACCGGTCGCGGCCCACGACAGCCGAAGTGATCACCGTACTGGCGGGGAGGGGGATCGAGGGAAGGGTGCTGGGGTGTAGAAGACCTCCCAGACCACGGGAAGGTAAGACCCAGGTGTGTGTGTGTAGGGGGTCGGGCGGGGTGGCGTTTAGACCCTCTCCTCCACCCCGCCTCCTCCGACACCATGATGATAAGATATTACGTGAGATAAAGTATCTTAAGTGATGATAAGGTTTTCTGAATGACCGTCGGGCTGTGTTGTGGATGAGAGAGAGAGAGAGAGAGAGAGAGAGAGAGAGAGAGAGAGAGAGAGAGAGAGAGAGAGAGAGAGAGAGACCCGAGAGACTCCCACACTCCGCTCTCCCACCTCCCGGCAGGTGTGAGGGATGTCCTGGTGAGGCAGGCAGGAGGTGGGATGGCCACACCATTGATCTGGAGTGAGAGGAGATCTCAGTAGTGCTGCTTTACTCCAGCCTCACTCACTGCCTCCACTCTGTCTTGCAAGGCTCTTTAAAGTTACCGTATTGTTGTGGTAGGATGTACGGCGGTGAGGGTGTTGGAGGGATGAGGGGGAGTGCTGGTGATGGAGAGAGTGGCGTTTGTCATGGGGGATGGGTGGTGATGGTGGAGGGGTTTAGGGATTGGTGGTGATGGAGGGGTGGGAGAGGGTGTTGATGAAGGGGGTGGGAAAGGTTATTGATGGAGTGGTGTTGATGGAGGGGTGGGAAAGGTTGTTGATGGAGGAATGAGGGAGTGGTGTTGATAGAGGGGTTGGGGAGGGTGTTGATGAAGGGGTGGGAAAGGTTACTGATGGAGAGATGAGGGAGTGGTGTTGACGGAGGGGTGGGAGAGGGTGTTGATGGAGGGATGAGGGAGTGGTGGTGGTGGTGATGGAAATAAAAGTCTTATAATGGGGCATATCACTTCTAAAGACACAGACTGGGGGAAGATAGATTCTCACCGTGGCGGGGGCTTAAGGAGACGGAGTTTGAAGAGTGCGTACAGGAACGTATCCCTTTGTCGGCATGTCATTCGAACACACAAGGATGAGAGGGACTGGCGCACCATCATTACTAGCTCGTATCCTCACACACACACACACACACACACACACACCAATATGGGTAGTCATACGTGAGACACCACTTGGAGAAGACTGATCAAGTCATACTCAAGTCTGGCCATGTGATAAATGAGTAAGTTCAGAGAGTGAAGATGAGGCGAGACTTAAAGAGGAGATATATTTGCACAAACTACACAGAGATTAACGGTTTCTTTGGTCGCATAAATTTTGGGGAGTAGATTTTAGTAGACAGGAAGGTTGATGTTGTGGTGGATGGTTTTGAAATTTACGATGGGGTTAGGGGCGTGGGTACTACCTCATAGCCTCCAAAGAATGGAACGTTAAAAAAAAGAAGATAGAGGAATGCTTCAGTTAAAGAGTTTCGAGATGTTCTGTGGTAAAGATATAGGAGGAACTTCAGTCAGCCAGCGTGTGTAAGATGTATGAGAGAAAGGAACCACTATGGTAGGATAAGAGAGGTGGAACGAAGAACCGGTGAAAATAATATTGTGGACAAGACAGCTGAATACCCAAAACTTTTTCACAAAATCCCCTTAATCATTTGTCACAAGAATAAAGGTCACCTCATCAAGCTAAGTGATTCAGAGGGAAGAGACGTAGAGGCTGATGCCAGGATGTGTGGCGGAACTGAATGACTTGAGTTCTGATGTGTTTTAAGTTTCCGAAGACACTAATGATAGTAGCCCCAGCACCAGTCAGATGGAGAGGTGATCCTAGAAAGCGTTGAGGTATGTAGAAAATAAGTCGCAGAACACGAAAGGGTCATGCCCCGTACAAGAAAGAGGCATATTAAGAAATCGCATCACCTGGCAGGAGTAAGGATGGGAGGGGTAGACTCCGTAAATGGATTGATGATCATCTTAGTGCAAGGAAATAAAGCACGCACCTCACACAACCGTTCTCAGAGTGGATGGAGATCAGTAGCGACGTACCTCTTCTTGATTTATGTGAACGACGACTCAACCAGAAGGTTTGTGGATCCTGACCTGAACATGTTTGCAGATGATGTAGATTTGGGTCAGGAGGCAAGTGAACAACGTGGGGGGCTGGCACCCACGGAAAAAGAGGACCTCGTCAGACACCACACACAGTTGGTGAATTTCTACCCCGAGATTATGTTGGAGAATGAGGACATGTCACAGTGACGGAAGACCTCGATCTGATGATCATCCAGCAGGAGATAAGCTGCAGGAATCTGTGTGTGTGTGTGTGTGTGTGTGAGAGAGAGAGAGAGAGAGAGAGAGAGAGAGAGAGAGAGAGAGAGAGAGATCTGGGTGTAGACATCGTCTCCCGAACCCGTTGCCAGAGTCCCATCTTGGCAGACGTAGTCAAGGAGACCAACTGTCTGGTGGTAGCAGATGTTAAAGAGTTGCATTCTGATTGCATAGTTACGGCAATGATGAACAACCTTTTTACAATCTTACAACAGAAGGTCGAAACTAGAATATGTTCCTCAAGTTTTGTCATAGATTTTTTTTTTTCTTTTTTCGTCTTTCTTTCTCTACGTTGAAGGTTCCAGAGTCATGGACGAAAGTCCACATCAAGGGTGGGTCTTGATTAAAATATAGAGAGGTTAATGAAAGGGAAAAAGAAGAGACACGGGAAAGTATATACGAATTTTCGAGGAAGTGGAAAGCCTGTCTTTTATAATGTGCCAGGTTATAGTTACTAGGAAACACAGGAGAGCATAGAGAATTCCAAAGCCTCGAGGTGTAGGGAAAGAAACATTTAAAGAAGCCCAAAGATCAAATAGAGAAACTCCAGAGGAGAGTAACAAAGATAGCACCAGAAATAAGAGGACTGAGTTGCAGAGAAAGGCTAGACGCTTTAAGTTCGCCCACTTGGAAGAGAGAAGAGTGAGGGGGTGACCTGAACACAACCTTTGAATTCTTGAGTCAGACTGATGACGTAAACAGTGAATAGATCTTCGAGCAACATGACATGAAGGAAGGAACTTGGTGAACACGATGTTAAGACGTGCGTTTCCTTATCGTATAAGAGCGGCTGAGGAGTGGAGTAGACTGACTGAGGAGGTGGTTAGTGCAAACAACATAACATTAATTGAAATGGTTGTATGATACTTGAAGAGATGGAGGTCCTACGAGTGTAAAACTCCTTCCCACTATACAGTATAAACAGAAATTACACACACACACACACACACACACACACACACACACACGTTAAAGTCCTGCCCCGCCCACTGCCTCACGCCACTCCCTGGGGACCCCGGCTTGGGAGGGAGGGGAGAGGCAGCCATGCTTCACAAGCCACACTAAGCGGTTGGCAGGTGTTGGGCGTCACGCTGGCCACGTGGAGAGCGTCTCATGTACTGCCGTAGGATCTGACTGATTCGAATGGAGGAAACGTGGGCAGCATGTGCCGAGTGTGTGTCATTTCTACTGTGCTGATGCATCTGGCTCCAGCGACCGACCAGATGTTGCTACAGTAGTGTCGGTATTACGCCTGGGGGGAGAGGCGCGGTGTGCGGCGGGACCTGTTGCCGTAAGAGGGCTACTTCCTCTTGACAGGTGAGGAACAGTTGGTCTGCCTAGTGTACCAGCAGCCGGCAGCGTAGAAGGAGACCTAATGTGATAGCTCACGGTGTACGGACCGGCCGGGAGGACCTCCGCTCATCGACACCCCCTGGCGGGAGGAGGATCGCTCCTCCCGCTCATCACATATATGGTCTTCCTGTCATGTGTGTGTGTGTGTCACGTGGTTATGGCTTATCCCGGCAGTGGTGGGCGACAGCCTGGTCACAGACCCACACCTGGTGGAGTTTGAAAGAGACCACCCAGACCACGTTAAGGTCAGAGACCACACCATCCCTCCTGGCCCCAGGATCGAACCCCCGTCTTCCTGGATGTGTTCCCAGTCGTGCGCCGCCAGCCTTGTGCTTATGATCCGGCTTATTTGTGTGGAGGATGGTTAAGGCAGGCGGAGGGAGGGGGGAGCAGACAGGGGTCCACCCCGGCCCTTCCCTGGAACCATCACGTCACCTCGGGTTCACTGAGGGATGATGGGAGGACGCCCGCCGGCAGGCACGCTGGAACCGGGACCCCCGAGAACACATGGATACAAGACGCTGCTCCTCAGGAAGGCTGGCCCACTCGAGAAGGATGAAGGAAACTCTGGGTGTGTGTGTGTGTGTGTGTAGGTATTGTTGTGTATGTGTGCTGGTGTTCTTGTGTTGGTGAGTGTGTTTTTTTTGCAAAGTTGTGGAAGTATAAACGAGTTTCCCAAAACTTGATAGATGATAGGATCAAGGATTAAATGCTGAGAGGACTTAGGATTAAATGATGATGGAATCAAGGAGATGAATAGATGATAGGATCAAAGACTGTTAGATGGTAGGATTAAAGGTTGATGGATGATAGGATCAGGGCTTGATAGATGATAGGATTAAAGACTCTTAGATGATAGGATTAAAGACTCTTAGATGATAGGATTAGAGGTTGATGGATGATAGGACCAAGGATTGACAGATGATAGGATTAGAGGTTGATGGATGATAGGATTAAAGACTGTTAGATGATAGGATTAGAGGTTGATGGATGATAGGACCAAGGATTGACAGATGATAGGATTAAAGACTCTTAGATGATAGGATCAAAGACTGTTAGATGATAGGATTAAAGATTGATGGATGATAGGATCAGGGCTTGATAGATGATAAGATTAAAGACTGTTAGATGATAGGATTAAAGACTCTTAGATGATAGGATTAAAGACTGTTAGATGATAGGATTAGAGGTTGATGGATGATAGGACCAAGGATTGACAGATGATAGGATTAAAGACTCTTACATGATAGGATTAAAGACTCTTAGATGATAGGATTAGAGGTTGATGGATGATAGGACCAAGGATTGACAGATGATAGGATTAAAGGTTGATGGATGATAGGATCAAGGCTTGATAGATGATAGCATTAAAGGTTGATGGATGATAGGATCAAGGACTGTTAGGTGATAGCATTAAAGGTTGATGGATGATAGGATCAAGGCTTGATAGATGATAGGATTAAAGGTTGATGGATGATAGGATCAGGGCTTGATAGATGATAGGATTAAAGGTTGATGGATGATAGGATCAGGGCTTGATAGATGATAGGATTAAAGGTTGATGGATGATAGGATCAAGGCTTGATAGATGATAGCATTAAAGGTTGATGGATGATAGGATCAAGGACTGTTAGGTGATAGCATTAAAGGTTGATGGATGATAGGATCAAGGCTTGATAGATGATAGGATTAAAGGTTGATGGATGATAGGATCAGGGCTTGATAGATGATAGGATTAAAGGTTGATGGATGATAGGATCAAGGCTTGATAGATGATAGGATTAAAGGTTGATGGATGATAGGATCAAGGCTTGACAGATGATAGGATTAAAGGTTGATAGATGATAGGATTAAAGGTTGATGGATGATAGGACCAAGGCTTGACAGATGATAGGATTAAAGGTTGATGGATGATAGGACCAAGGCTTGATGGATGATAGGACCAAGGCTTGACAGATAGGAGCATTGTTTTCACCATATAGTTAACCCTAACCGTAGCACGACCAGATCATGCCCCAGTGCTGGCCATCTGGGGCGTACACACTAGACCGGAGGGGTTAGGTTAGGTTAGGTTAGGTTAGGTTAGGTTAGGTTAGGTTAGGTTAGGTTAGGTTAGGTTAACAAATGTACGGACGCATTAATCATGGCCTCCCCCGGCTATTGGTAGAAGACGGTCGAACACATCATCTGGAGTTGGGTCAGTTATTAAGTGTTAGGGGAAGGTCACATAGCGCCGTACTGCACACACACACACAACAGAGAAACCGTCCATCACCAGATGGTTGGTTGATAACAACACGTACACAGAGGGTTTCCAGCGAGAGAAACGAAGGAATGGGGAGTATTGCTAAAGTTGTTATGCTAATGAGACGACAACAGGGAAGTCATACGAGAGGAAACATAATAATGACTAATCAAACAGGTAAGTTGGAGCAACGAGAAATTCCGTCTATAAAAAAAGAAGAACAGAGAAGCGCTTACAAACCTGTTTTGATATATATTCCCAGAGACAGAACCAGCTCCATTATAATGGAAAATATGATAAGTGGTGAGTTTGAAGATGTTTGTGGTCTAATGACACATGTAATGGAAAACGGAAACATAAATTGTCTGAACTATTTTTTTTAAGAACCAGACGAATTGCATTTAAGAAGATGAACGTCTTCTGAAATGCATCTGTTGCGGTAACTTGTCCAACGTTGGATGTTAAGGTTGAAGATGAACCCTGGTCTGCCACAGACTCTTGAATGTGTAGACAAGAAAGATGTGTACGGTACGAACGAGGGAACTTTGAGGTGAACACGCCGGGCATGGCGAAGCCTTGGGGGGGACAACAGTGGTGGAATGCCAGGGTTAAGCGTGCCTTTGGACATTCACCGGTGAGAGAGAGAGAGAGAGAGAGAGAGAGAGAGAGAGAGAGAGAGAGAGAGAGAGAGAGAGAGAGAGTTGATCATGACCTTACGGAGGTGAGCCAGCGCTGATCGTGGAGGAGGCAGGTCGTCCCTCCAGCCCTGGAGGCCAACATAACTGTGAGTCCCCCCCCTCCCCTCACCTCCTTCCCCCCACTATGAGCACGACCCTTGGGTAAGGTTGACCTCGCCTTTGACCCCCCAAGGATCGTCCCGTCGTTCGCATGGGTTGTACCGTCGTCATTCAAGGGTCGTAGCGACACGTCGTACTCACGGGCCGTACCGACACGTCGTGCTTAAGAATCGTACAGTCGTGCTCTGGGATTGTATAGTCGTGCTCTGGGATTGTACAGTCGTGCTCTGGGATTGTACAGTCGTGCTCTGGTATTGTACAGTCGTGCTCTGGGATTGTACAGTCGTGCTCTGGGATTGTACAGTCGTGCTCTGGGATTGTACAGTCGTCCTCTGGGATTGTACAGCCGTGCTCTGGGATTGTACAGTCGTGCTCTGGGATTGTACAGTCGTGCTCTGGGATTGTACAGTCGTGCTCTGGGATTGTACAGTCGTGCTCTGGGATTGTACAGTCGTCCTCTGGGATTGTACAGCCGTGCTCTGGGATTGTACAGTCGTGCTCTGGGATTGTACAGTCGTGCTCTGGGATTGTACAGCCCTGCTCTGGGATTGTACAGTCGTGCTCTGGGATTGTACAGCCGTGCTCTGGGATTGTACAGTCGTGCTCTGGGACTGTACCATCCTGCACTGGGATTGTACAGTCGTGCTCTGGGATTGTACCATCCTGCACTGGGATTGTACAGTCGTGCTCTGGGATTGGATAGTCGTGCTCTGGGATTGTACAGTCGTGCTCTGGGATTGTACAGTCGTGCTCTGGGATTGTACAGTCGTGCTCTGGGATTGTACAGTCGTGCTCTGGGATTGTACAGTCGTGCACTGGGATTGTACAATCTTGCTCTGGGATTGTACAGTCGTGCACTGGGATTGTACAGTCGTGCTCTGGGATTGTACAGTCGTGCTCTGGGATTGTACAGTCGTGCACTGGGATTGTACAGTCGTGCTCTGGGATTGTATAGTCGTGCTCTGGGATTGTACAGCCGTGCACTGGGATTGTACAGTCGTGCTCTGGGATTGTACAGTCGTGCACTGGGATTGTACAGTCGTGCTCTGGGATTGTACAGTCGTGCACTGGGATTGTACAGTCGTGCACTGGGATTGTACAGTCGTGCTCTGGGATTGTACAGTCGTGCTCTGGGATTGTACAGCCGTGCACTGGGATTGTACAGTCGTGCTCTGGGATTGTACAGCCGTGCACTGGGATTGTACAGTCGTGCTCTGGGATTGTACAGTCGTGCACTGGGATTGTACAGTCGTGCACTGGGATTGTACAGTCGTGCACTGGGATTGTACAGTCGTGCTCTGGGATTGTACAGTCGTGCTCTGGGATTGTACAGTCGTGCTCTGGGATTGTACAGCCGTACTCTGGGATTGTACAGCCGTACTCTGGGATTGTACAGTCGTGCTCTGGGATTGTACAGTCGTGCTCTGGGATTGTACAGTCGTGCTCTGGGATTGTACAGTCGTGCTCTGGGATTGTACAGTCGTGCTCTGGGATTGTACAGTCGTGCTTTGGGATTGTACAGCCGTGCTCTGGGACTGTACCATCCTGCACTGGGATTGTACAGTCGTGCTTTGGGATTGTACAGTCGTGCTTTGGGATTGTACAGTCGTGCTCTGGGATTGTACAGTCGTGCTCTGGGATTGTACAGTCGTGCTCTGGGATTGTACAGTCGTGCTCTGGGATTGTACACCGGTATCATGCTATTGGACTTCAGGATGCTACCATTGCGTACTATGGGGATGGCTCTGTGGTGGTGGAGGAGGGGTTAATCCCTCCTCCTCCACCACCACCAGGGTGCTGGGGGTGGCACTGTGGTGGAGGGAGCACGGCCAGACGCCTCCCCACCTACCCCGCCGTAGTATACGAACCGTCGTCCCAGTTTTTGTCCAGATCTCGAGAGCTGATGTGAAGCGACGCCATCAAGCCTTGATGTGTGTGTGTGTGTGTGTGTGTGTGTGTGTGTGTGTGTGTGTGTGGCTGATCACCTGGTGTGTCTGGGGGGAGACGGGGAGGGCTGGTGCTGGCAGGCCTTCCCTCACTGCTGCTCCTGCTGGTGGTGGTACATTATCACCATCCCCTCCGCCCCTGCCTTCCCTCCCCCAACCATCTACCCCTCACCACCAAACCACCCCCCTCCACACACACACACACACACACACACACCTCTCTCTCTCTCTCTCTCTCTCTCTCTCTCTCTCTCTCTCTCTCTCTCTCTCTCTCTCTCTCTCATCTCTCTCTCTCTCTCTCTCTCTCTCTCTCTCTCGGTCTCGGTCCACACACACATACAGTCTCTCCGTCTCGCATTTGACAACACCGTGACTCACGCGACTCGATCTTCGTAACTCAATTTTCCTGCGGTGATCGCTACGCGCGCTAGCCTTGTTCACGATTACTCGTAAGTACACAGGAGTGCATGAGAGAGAGTACATGGAGAAGCCAGATAACAGATGACCCGGTGGTTTGAGATGTCGTTTTCTGTCGTAGTTTCCTGATGTGTGTGTGTGTGTGTGTGTGTGTGTGTGTGTGTGTGTATGTGTGTGTGTGTGTGTGTGTGTGTGTGTAGATGGAGACCAGATGGTACACGGCGGATGGCATCTTCCGAGCCCCGCGTCCCTCCAGGACGTCGGCCGTCAGGGCTTTCCAGGGGCACGACGCGTGTGACGGAGGAACGTATTGACCTGGATGTTACACAGGGAAGGATGGAGTGGACAGCCACGTTTTGATAATGGTAGCAGGTACCAGGTACCCTACGGCAGGAGGAGGTTCATCATCTCCTGGCTCAGTGTAGCCATGTTATAACGTATGTTGACCATCCTGGCTCAGTGTAGCCATGTTACAACGTATGTTGACCATCCTGGCTCAGTGTAGCCATGTTATGATGTATGTTGACCATCCTGGCTCAGTGTAGCCATGTTATAACGTATGTTGACCATCCTGGCTCAGTGTAGCCATGTTATGATGTATGTTGACCATCCTGGCTCTGTGTAGCCATGTTATAACGTATGTTGACCATCCTGGCTCTGTGTAGCCATTTTATAACGTGTATGGATCATCCTGGATCTGTGTAGCCGTGTTATAACGTGTATGGATCATCCTGGCTCTGTGTAGCCATGTTATAACGTATGTTGACCATCCTGGCTCTGTGTAGCCATGTTATAACGTATGTTGACCATCCTGGCTCTGTGTAGCCATGTTATAACGTATGTTGACCATCCTGGCTCTGTGTAGCCATGTTATAACGTATGTTGACCATCCTGGCTCTGTGTAGCCATGTTATAACGTGTATGGATCATCCTGGTTCTGTGTAGCCGTGTTATAACGTGTATGGATCATCCTGGCTCTGTGTAGCCATGTTATAACGTATGTTGACCATCCTGGCTCTGTGTAGCCATGTAATATCGTATGTTGGCCATCCTGGCTCTGTGTAGCCATGTTATAACGTGTATGGATCATCCTGGCTCTGTGTAGCCGTGTTATAACGTGTATGGATCATCCTGGCTCTGTGTAGCCATTTTATAACATGCATTGATCATCTTGGCTCTGTATAGCCGTGTTATAACATGTATTGATCATCCTGGCTCTGTGTAGCCATGTTATAACGTGTATGGATCATCCTGGCTCTGTATAGCCGTGTTATAACGTGTATTGATCATCCTGGCTATAGCCGTTTCTGATGGCAGTTTATTCAAACGTTTGATAACTTATGATGAAGACTTTAGCTCACATTTATAGGCCATTACCTTCCCTTTAACTCCTCGTGTTCTTTCTTTTCATTGTATTCATATAACTGAAGAAATTATCGTAAGTTACTTTACCAGTCGCATCAAGTATTTAAATGATTTATTCTTTTAAAAGAATTCTGGGCCATTCTTAGGCTGGTCGGAATGTGGGCGACGGAATGTTTTGGTTTTTTTTTTTTTTGGCTCGCTTATCTATGTTCTAGTTTCCTGGTGTGAAGCTGTGTCTTCCCAATATGGGCTTACGCTGTCAAAAGTTACAGTGTACAGTTCTAATCACGAGTCCTGATTTTCTGCTTTATATAATGATAAGGAGGCGAGTCTGGCTGGTGGCTGTACATGTTTTAAATGTCATGACAGAGGATCACCTCAGGGATCCGTTTATACATCATGAATATGGCGTGTTCGGATACTTTATATACTCGTGTTTGATGTCTTTTAACGCGCGGAATTCGTTCGTTTGTTTACATCCGAGTGCGCTTGTGCCGTCCTGGATCCCACATCCGAGCGCCTGAATCCGTCCTGGATCCCACATCCGAGCGCCTGAATCCGTCTGCATCATTAAACTGGCTAGACCTTATCGGGACCTTATCTTATCATATCGTTTCGGGTCACTTTATCAACGGCATAGGTAGTAATATATATATATATATATATATATATATATATATATATATATATATATATATATATATATATATATATATACCAGTGAGTCCTCGTGTGTGTGTGTGTGTGTGTGTGTGTGTGTGTGTACGTACCTGGCTATTCACACTAGGCTGTGTGATAGACAGCCCACGAGCCACACGAATCTTGTGGGATTTCATTCTACCAGACATCCTATCTATCGTTTGTCAGTTCGTCGATATATATATTTTTTTTTTTTTTTTTTTTTTTTATACTTTGTCGCTGTCTCCCGCGTTTGCGAGGTAGCGCAAGGAAACAGACGAAAGAAATGGCCCCCCCCCCCCCATACACATGTACATACACACGTCCACACACGCAAATATACATACCTACACAGCTTTCCATGGTTTACCCCAGACGCTTCACATGCCTTGATTCAATCCGTCAACCCCTGTATACCACATCGCTCCAATTCACTCTATTCCTTGCCCTCCTTTCACCCTCCTGCATGTTCAGGCCCCGATCACACAAAATCTTTTTCACTCCATCTTTCCACCTCCAATTTGGTCTCCCTCTTCTCCTCGTTCCCTCCACCTCCGACACATATATCCTCTTGGTCTATCTTTCCTCACTCATTCTCTCCATGTGCCCAAACCATTTCAAAACACCCTCTTCTGCTCTCTCAACCACGCTCTTTTTATTTCCACACCTCTCTCTTACCCTTACGTTACTTACTCGATCAAACCACCTCACACCACACATTTTCCTCAAACATCTCATTTCCAGCACATCCATCCTCCTGCGCACATCTCTATCCATAGCCCACGCCTCGCAACCATACAACATTGTTGGAACCACTATTCCTTCAAACATACCCATTTTTGCTTTCCGAGATAATGTTCTCGACTTCCACACATTTTTCAAGGCTCCCAAAATTTTCGCCCCCTCCCCCACCCTATGATCCACTTCCGCTTCCATGGTTCCATCCGCTGACAGATCCACTCCCAGATATCTAAAACACTTCACTTCCTCCAGTTTTTCTCCATTCAAACTCACCTCCCAATTGACTTGACCCTCACCCCTACTGTACCTAATAACCTTGCTCTTATTCACATTTACTCTTAACTTTCTTCTTCCACACACTTTACCAAACTCAGTCACCAACTTCTGCAGTTTCTCACATGAATCCGCCACCAGCGCTGTATCATCAGCGAACAACAACTGACTCACTTCCCAAGCTCTCTCATCCCCAACAGACTTCATACTTGCCCCTCTTTCCAGGACTCTTGCATTTACCTCCCTAACAACCCCATCCATAAACAAATTAAACAACCATGGAGACATCACACACCCCTGCCGCAAACCTACATTCACTGAGAACCAATCACTTTCCTCTCTTCCTACACGTACACATGCCTTACATCCTCGATAAAAACTTTTCACTGCTTCTAACAACTTGCCTCCCACACCATATACTCTTAATACCTTCCACAGAGCATCTCTATCAACTCTATCATATGCCTTCTCCAGATCCATAAATGCTACATACAAATCCATTTGCTTTTCTAAGTATTTCTCACATACATTCTTCAAAGCAAACACCTGATCCACACATCCTCTACCACTTCTGAAACCGCACTGCTCTTCCCCATATATATATATATATATATATATATATATATATATATATATATATATATATATATATATATATATATATATGTATGTATATATATATATATATATATATATATATATATATATATATATATATATATATATATATATATATATATATATATATATATTTTAAATTTAGTTACGTAACGTTTTACCCTTTATTTCTGAATGCCAGTTATATAACGCGTGGCTAAAGAACTGGTGAATTTGGTATGAATTGATATTATTTTTTAATGACAGAACCCAAGTTGATTTTCAGATGTCTAAAAAAAAAAGATTTAATAGATTTGGAGCTTTAATTGGTCTGGACTGTTTATTATTATTATTATTACTATTATTATTATTGTTGTTATTTTATTATTATTATTATTATTATTATTATTATTATTATTATTATTATTATTATTATTATTGTTATTATCATTGTTATTTTTATTATTATTATTATTATTATTATTATTATTATTATTAGTGGTAGTAGTATTAGTATTAGTAGTGGTGGTAGTAGTAGTAGTAGTAGTAGTATTGGTGTGGCGCTCGTCAGCTGCAGTCATGGGTCAATTTCGTACAGTGAGGTGTGGTGTACTGTAGTGATGGTTGGTCAGTGTTGTGTTGTCACCTGATCACCACCAGTTTTGACTCCAGTGAAGCAGTGTTGCCAGGTGTTGCTGCTCTCGTGTTTCATGTGTTACATACTCGTGAGTCGGCGGGGGGAAAGGCGTGGGTGGGAGGTGATGATGTAGGAGCCTTGGTATGTCTGGCTTTCCCTCCGGGGGAGAGGGCTAGTGGCAAGCCAGCCTGATAATGTGAACTGGGATGAAATACGTTTATACACGAAGGTGTTTTTTTTCTTTTCACCATTTGTTGGTTCGTGCATGTGTGGCGAGACGGGCTTCGAGGTAGACAGGCGAACGAACGGGCTCCGTAAACGACCAGTCTGGTGGATCACGGGTCGTGCTGGGGGAGGGAGGGAGGGAGGGGGAGGAAGGGGAATGTTAGCGAAGCCTCCACCCTCCCACACACACACACACACACACACACACACACACACACACACACACACTCCTGGGGACGTGGCGGGGGTGTGCTGTGGTGGGGAGGACCTGGCTGGGGACGTGGCGGGAGGACCTGGCCTTGGATACGGTTCCCTCGCCCCCCTGGAGCACGAGCGGGGGGGGTTCCTCTCAGAACTACGAGGCGCGACCCCTGCAGCGTGAGGCCCTGACCTGTGACCTCCTCCTTTTCGCTCCGGTCAGAGGTCAGGTCGTTTGACCCAAAGAGGGATGCTGAAGAGCCGTACCGTCGTGCTCAAGGGCCGTGCTATCGTACCCGGGATAACAGCTAAATCTGCCGGAATTAGTGTGTGTGTGTGTGTGTGTGATTACCTATTTGAACTGTTCGGTGGAGGGAGTTTCACCCTGGTGGGGCCCCATCTCTGTGAACATTCACCATCATAGAACTTCTGAAGTTTATGTATTCTATTTCCATGAACCATGTCTTCAGTCAGTCTGTTCCCTTTCATCCACCACACTTATAATGCTATTTACTTCATCCACCACACTTGTAATGCTATTTACTTCATCCACCACACTTATAATGCTATTTACTTCATCCACCACACTTATAATGCTATTTACTTCATCCACCACACTTATAATGCTATTTACTTCATCCACCACACTTATAATGCTATTTATTTCATCCACCACACTTATAATGCTATTTACTTCATCCACCACACTTATAATGCTATTTACTTCATCCACCACACTTATAATGCTATTTACTTCATCCACCACACTTATAATGCTATTTACTTCATCCACCACACTTATAATGCTATTTATTTCATCCACCACACTTATAATGCTATTTACTTCATCCACCACACTTATAATGCTATTTACTTCATCCACCACACTTATAATGCTATTTACTTCATCCACCACACTTATAATGCTATTTACTTCAACCACCACACTTATAATGCTATTTACTTCATCCACCACACTTATAATGCTATTTAAGTATTTCTTTATATCGTGTCCTGTGGTTGCTCCTCCTCACATCTCTCACAGTACTGTCCACCCTCCTCTTCGCTGGTCTCCTTTAAAAACTTAAAGGTTGTGATCAGGTCACCCCTGAGCCTTCTCTCCTCCAAGGAAGGTAAATTTAAATCCTCCAGCCCTTCCCTGCAGCTTAGCTGTCGTATGTGTGGTAATCATCTTTGTTAACCTTCCTCTGGATCTTCTCTATCAACTCTTTTTTTTTTTCTTCTTCTTTAAGTGAGATGACCAAACCTGAGAAGCATATTTTAGTGTTCACCATATGTAGGATACGAACAGCTGGCTGACTATTTCTTTATCCATGTACTTGAAAGAGTTTTTTCTGATATTTGCCACCAGACAGCTGGTCCTCTTTAACTGTTCTCCTCATGGGAGTATGGCGACAAGGTGAGAACGATGTCTTCTCCCAAGTCCCCTCTTACAGCCAGAGTCTTGTAAGTGTATATCCTGCTGGGGGAGTTTGAGGCTGTCTCTCACTTTGTCCCATCCTGATTGCATTTGCTTGGCTTGACTGTCATCAACCACGTTGGAGTCTATTTAGGTCCCCTCGTAAGGTGATTCGATCCTCTTCTCTTTCCACTTCCATCATGGCCTCTGCATCATGAGCAGACATTTTCAGGTAGGATACCATACCTTCAGGCGAGTCACAAATGAATATGGATCACCTCGACCCATGTGGGAAAGGCTCCTCTGACATAGAGTCGTGTGTTCCTTCCTCCCACCGAGGTAATCGTCTCTCCAGAGGGGGAGTTTCCTCGCTGTTCCTGCTTGGTAATGTAGCCTCGTGTGTGTGGTGGTAACAGTGTCAAATGCTTTCTTGCCGTCCAGATACAGACAGACCACCCAGCCTTCCCTTTGGTCCAGGAGTGATTGATTCTCTCTCTCTCTCTCTCTCTCTCTCTCTCTCTCTCTCTCTCTCTCTCTCTCTCTCTCTCTCTCTCTCTCTCTCTCTCTCTCTCTCGCAAAACCCAAAAAAAAAGGTTATCTACACATAACCTCCTTACCCTGAAACCACTTAGGAAATTTCTCCCCCTCAGAAAAGTCATCCACTTGCGTTCTAAATCATCAATTTCCCAGGACCTTACACGCCACACGCTGGCGTCTGGAGTCCAGCGCCTCTTCTCTGGTCTCCTTGCTTATGTGTAGGGATGCCTTTTGCCCTGTTCCACTCACGTGACACTCGGCCTCTCTCTCCAGTGGCGATCATGAACTGTAATTGAGGTGGTCTGTCGAGCGTATCGGAACGCCACTGTGGCACAGACGATGAAAGTTTATGAAGAACCATGAGCCGTGTATGGGGCCCTAGACGTATTTTGTATTCTCTTAATGTCTGGATATCTCATTGATTTTCAAAAAAAAAAAAAAAACCCACCTCCCCCTTCATGCCATCTCACTGGTGTTGGAGCTGTACCGTCTTCCCACAGTGAAACCACCTTTGAACTTGCTATTCAGTTCCTCATATCATACTGTACAATGTTTTCCTCATTCAATTCCCTTAGCCTGATCACCTGCTGCTTCCCTTAACTGACCCCAGGATGGAAGGGGTCTGGATCATCAGCATATCCTCCTCCACCGTGTATACTCTCTCTCTCCCACACACACGTTCCTCTGTTCTTCTCTTCTCACATCGCTGGTCGACTCAGTCCCGTGTTCTCTTATCCCTGGTAAGAGCCAGATTGCCGTCTTTGCCCTCGGTATCAGCTCCCAAAGCCCCTGACACACACACACACACACACACACACACACACACACACACACACACACACACACACACACACACACACACACAACAAACAAACAAACAAACAAACAAACACACACACACGCACTAGGAATACTGAAACTTATACCCTGTGTGTGTGTGTGTGTGTGTGTGTGTGTGTGTGTGTGTGTGTGTGCCGTTCTCTTATTGCGAGGGACAACAGCAGCTCAGGATGGAGGCCAAAGCGTCGTAAACTACCCGACGCACGACACACACACACACCCCCCCCCCTCCCCCCCCCTCCTCACCTTCCCGCCAGTCTCATTGCTACGTCCTTGATGATAAGGGGGGGAGGGGGGGGGAGGGGGCGATCTCGTCCGAATCCATCTGATACGGAACTCAGAACTGTACGATACGTTGTGAAGATAAGTGCGTGAAGGTCTGTATGGGATGCACAAGATATTTAAGATCACTATATATATATATATATATATATATATATATATATATATATATATATATATATATATATATATATATATATGAACGATTCTCTCGTGATCATGGCTTACGGGCGAGTTTTTTTCTCTCCGTTTTCTTTTATTTTTTTTTTTTTTGAGGGATGTTTTCCACAAATTTCCTTTGTCACCTTGAACAGAGAGAAAATGAGGGTGTTCTTACCCGCTCATTGCCGGCTTGTGTGATGCGGACCGAACCTAGTCCTCAAGGACACGGAAGAAAAATGACCCACCACAGCCACTGTGGTGGACAGATCCTTGGTGTATGTAGGTATGTGCTCTTGTCTTTGTCACGTCCTGTGTGTAGTGATGGCCCTGGAACCATACGTTCCTAGTTGGAAACTCTGTGGGTTCCTGTGGGACATAGGTGTAAAGTGTGGGTTCCTGTGGGACATAGGTGTAAAGTGTGGGTTCCTGTGGGACATAGGTGTAAAGTGTGGGTTCCTGTGGGGCATAGGTGTAAAGTGTGGGTTCCTGTGGGGCATAAGTGTAAAGTGTGGGTTCCTGTGGCCAGAGTTGTAAAGTGTGGGTTCCTGTGGCCCAGAGTTGTAAAGTGTGGGTTCCTGTGGCCCAGAGTTGTAAAGTGTGGGTTCCTGTGGGGCATAGGTGTAAAGTGTGGGTTCCTGTGGCCCAGAGTTGTAAAGTGTGGGTTCCTGTGGCCTAGAGTTGTAAAGTGTGGGTTCCTGTGGCCCAGAGTTGTAAAGTGTGGGTTCCTGTGGCCCAGAGTTGTAAAGTGTGGGTTCCTGTGGCCCCATGTTGTAAAGTGTGTGTTCCTGTGGCCCAGAGTTGTAAAGTGTGGGTTCGTATGGTTAAGAGTTGTAAAGTATGGGTTTCTGTGGTCAAGAGTTGTAAAGTATGGGCTCATTTGGTTAAGCGTTAAGTATGGGTTTCTGTGGCCCAGAGTTGTAAAGTATGAGTTCCTATAGTCTATAGTTGTTAAGTGTGGGTTTCTGTGGCCCAGAGTTGTAAGGCAAGGGTTCCTTTAACCCAGAGTTGTAAATGATGGGTTCTTGTGGTCCAGAGTTGTAAAGTTTGGGTTCCTGTGGCCCAGTGTTCTAAACTTTTTAGTTCTTGTGGCCCCAAATTGTAAGATATGAGTTCATGTCGCCCAGAGTTGTGTAGTATGGATTCCTGTGGCCCGTTGTTGTAAAATATGGGTTTCTGTGACCCAGAGTTGTACAATATGGATTTCCGTGACCCAGCGTTTTAAATTATAGGTTTCTGTGAGCCATAGTTGTAAAACATGGATTCATGTCACCCAAGGTTGTAAAACATGGGTCCCTGTGGCTCGAGGTTGTAAAGCATGGGTTCCTGAGGCCCAGGGTTGTAAAGCATGGGTTCCTGAGGCCCAGGGTTGTAAAGCATGGGTTCCTGTGGCCCAAGGTTGTAAAGCATGGGTTCCTGTGGCTCAAGGTTGTCAAGCATGGGTTCCTGTGGCTCAAGGTTGTCAAGCATGGGTTCCTGTGGCTCAAGGTTGTAAAACATGGGTTCCTGTGACCCAGGGTTGTAAAGCATGGGTTCTTGTGGCCCAGGGTTGTAAAGCATGGGTTCCTGAGGCCCAGGGTTGTAAAGCATGGGTTCCTGTGGCCCAGGGTTGTAAAGCATGGGTTCCTGAGGCCCAGGGTTGTAAAGCATGGGTTCCTGTGGCCCAAGGTTGTAAAGCATGGGTTCCTGTGGCTCAAGGTTGTCAAGCATGGGTTCCTGTGGCTCAAGGTTGTCAAGCATGGGTTCCTGTGGCTCAAGGTTGTAAAACATGGGTTCCTGTGACCCAGGGTTGTAAAGCATGGGTTCTTGTGGCCCAGGGTTGTAAAGCATGGGTTCCTATGGCCCAGGGTTGTAAAGCATGGGTTCCTGTGGCCCAGGGTTGTAAAGCATGGGTTCCTGTGGCCCAGGGTTGTAAAGCATGGGTTCCTGAGGCCCAAGGTTGTAAAGCATGGGTTCCTATGGCCCAAGGTTGTAAAGCATGGGTTCCTATGGCCCAGGGTTGTAAAGCATGGGTTCCTGTGGCCCAGGGTTGTAAAGCATGGGTTCTTGAGGCCCAGGGTTGTAAAGCATGGGTTCTTGAGGCCCAGGGTTGTAAAGCATGGGTTCCTGTGGCCCAGGGTTGTAAAGCATGGGTTCTTGAGGCCCAGGGTTGTAAAGCATGGGTTCTTGAGGCCCAGGGTTGTCAAGCATGGGTTTCTGTGGCCCAGGGTTGTAAAACATGGGTTTCTGTGGCCCAGGGTTGTAAAACATGGGTTCCTGTGGCCTAGGGTTGTCAAGCATGGGTTCCTGAGGCCCAGGGTTGTAAAGCATGGGTTCCTGTGGCCCAGGGTTGTAAAGCATGGGTTCCTGAGGCCCAGGGTTGTAAAGCATGGGTTCCTGTGGCCCAAGGTTGTAAAGCATGGGTTCCTGTGGCTCAAGGTTGTCAAGCATGGGTTCCTGTGGCTCAAGGTTGTCAAGCATGGGTTCCTGTGGCTCAAGGTTGTAAAACATGGGTTCCTGTGACCCAGGGTTGTAAAGCATGGGTTCTTGAGGCCCAGGGTTGTCAAGCATGGGTTTCTGTGGCCCAGGGTTGTAAAGCATGGGTTCTTGAGGCCCAGGGTTGTCAAGCATGGGTTTCTGTGGCCTAGGGTTGTCAAGCATGGGTTTCTGTGGCCTAGGGTTGTCAAGCATGGGTTTCTGTGGCCTAGGGTTGTCAAGCATGGGTTCCTGTGGCCTAGGGTTGTCAAGCATGGGTTTCTGTGGCCTAGGGTTGTCAAGCATGGGTTTCTGTGGCCTAGGGTTGTCAAGCATGGGTTTCTGTGGCCTAGGGTTGTCAAGCATGGGTTCCTGTGGCCTAGGGTTGTCAAGCATGGGTTTCTGTGGCCTAGGGTTGTCAAGCATGGGTTTCTGTGGCCTAGGGTTGTCAAGCATGGGTTCCTGTGGCTCAAGGTTGTCAAGCATGGGTTTCTGTGGCTCAAGGTTGTCAAGCATGGGTTTCTGTGGCCCAGGGTTGTAAATCATGGGTTCCTGTGGCTCAAGGTTGTCAAGCATGGGTTTCTGTGGGGCGAAGTTGTCAACGTGGGGTCATACGTGTTCCCACGTCAACACTCCTGGTGTGTGTGTGTGTGTGTGTAGTTCCAAGTTTGAATACCGTGGCCACCTGAGGTATGGTCGATGCTCCTCCCTCTTCTTATGTTTCCAGGGGGTGGAAGGCTGGGTATCTGAGCCTCCATGTCGCCCGCTGTCGATTCAGTTGCCCACAGGAAACACTGTGAAGTTGCCCTTGTCCTATTGGGAAACGTTCCTGGTTTTTAGCTTTTTGTGAGTGTAAGTCTAGCTAGGGGTGGGACCCACCCATCCATAACCCTCCCGACGGACCCACCCATCCATAACCCTCCCGACGGACCCACCCATCCATAACCCTCCCGACGGACCCACCCATCCATAACCCTCCCGACGGACCCACCCATCCATAACCCTCCCGACGGACCCACCCATCCATAACCACCCCCCCCCCCCCCCCCGACGGACCCACCCATCCATAACCCCCCCTTACCCCCCGACGGTACACACTGCAGTGTATAAAGTAGGAGACTGTTTGCCTCACAGTGCGCGGGGTGTGTGTGTGTGTGTGTGTGCGTGAGTGCGTGGTCCTCGGACGTAGAGTCGTGTTTGGGGAAGACGTGTCGAAGGCCAGACTGGCACGCCACACGCTGCTGGCTCTGGTGACACACACACACACACACACGTCCTCGCCTCTCGCACCCCAGGACCACCAGCAGCAGGTCGAGTGAGGGAAGAGGTAGATTTCGGGCTTGAAAAAAAATATCCCGGTTGCCGGCTCCCACCTGCTCTGATGTCTGATTTTTCCACACAACACGTCACAGGTTCAGGTGATCCAGTGACTCGTGGGTGGGAGGTTCAGGTGATCCAGTGACTCGTGGGTGGGAGGTTCAGGTGATCCAGTGACTCGTGGGTGGGAGGTTCAGGTGATCCAGTGACTCGTGGGTGGGAGGTTCAGGTGATCCAGTGACTCGTGGGTCACAGGTTCAGGTGATCCAGTGACTCGTGGGTGGGATTCGCGATGGATGACCAGCGACTTTGATAACTGACCTCGGCGTTTTGTGTGGGATTCTGTCTCTTGAAAACCCCGTTTCTCATCCCATGAACCCTCGCGCTCACTGTTTCCGTAGTTCTTCGTAGCCCAGTGATTGGAATCACAGATATGAATGAGGTGCTAAGCTTGTCAGTGTTCCGAGGTGGTGGAGTGGGTTAGTTTTCGTGTTAAACATTCGCGACTTTACATGACGGAAGTGGTCTGGGTATAGCAGCTACCCAGGTTCCACACGCGAGGCTGAGGGACAGGGAGTAATTGATGTTATGGTGATCCAGGACCAGCTAGCTACTGGAATGTTGAGCATCCAGAACCAGGTACTGGAATGTTGAGTATCCAGGACCAGCTAGGTACTGGAATGTTGAGTATCCAGGACCAGCTAGCTACTGGAATGTTGAGTATCCAGGACCAGCTAGCCACTGGAATGTTGAGTATCCAGGACCAGCTAGCTACTGGAATGTTGAGTATCCAGGACCAGCTAGCCACTGGAATGTTGAGTATCCAGGACCAGCTAGCTACTGGAATGTTGAGTATCCAGGATCAGCTAGCTACTGGAATGTTGAGTATCCAGGACCAGCTAGCTACTGGAATGTTGAGTATCCAGGACCAGCTAGCTACTGGAATGTTGAGTATCCAGGACCAGCTAGCCACTGGAATGTTAAGTATCCAGGACCAGCTAGGTACTGGAATGTTAAGTATCCAGGATCAGCTAGCTACTGGAATGTTGAGTATCCAGGACCAGCTAGCTACTGGAATGTTGAGTATCCAGGACCAGCTAGCTACTGGAATGATGAGTATCCAGGACCAGGCACTGGAATGTTAAATATTCAGGATGAGTTATACTGGACTGGTGAGTATCCGAGATCCAGGTACTAGAATGTTGAGTATCCAGGACTCAGGTACGGGAATATGAGTATCCAGGACTCAGGTATGGGAATATGAGTATCCAGGATGGAGGTGCGTTAATGTTCTGTAGGCATGTGTCAGGTGTTGGAACCGTGAGGTGTTGGGGGGGGGAGCGGGGGACCTGCAGACGCCACGATCATACAGGAGAGCAGCGTGGGCGGGACTTCATGGTGCGTGTCCCCCCAAGTGGTAAGGAACTTTGACCAGTTCCCGTGTCGTGCCGTCACCTAGGAAGGTGCTAAGGGCGTGCCAGGGGTGTCTGGCTAGGATCGTCCCGCGAGGGGGGGTGCTGCTGCGTACCCGAGATCATGCGGCAGCTCGAGTTGCGCTGCGTCCCAAGTTGAGGGGCTGTGGGAGTATGCAGGGAGGGAGTATTGAATGGCCCGTACCCTCCCAGCCTCTGGGCGATCACAGAAATCGATGAACTATGTGATCAGGAATTATCATGGGTCATGAAGTGTTGAGAACGGCCTCTTCCCAGCCTCCACTTGTGTGTGTGTGTGTGTGTGTGTGTGTGTGTGTGTGTGTGGAGGTTAGTATGGACTACGACAACCTACGTCAGACAAGTAGTCGCTGTCCTGCTGGGGGGGGGTTGAACACCCGCTGGAAGAAAGGGGTGTTGTGGAGCGGGTTCCTGGGCGACTTACGGATCAACTTTGTAAGCGGAAAGAAAATAAAAAGAGAATCATTGCTGCGTGGAGAGACGTGTGCGGCACGCGCTCCTGCATGATGATTCTGGAAGTAATGGTGTTATGCTGGAGAGAGAGAGAGAGAGAGAGAGAGAGAGAGAGAGAGAGAGAGAGAGAGAGAGAGAGAGAGAGAGAGCCAGGCTGCTTCTTGGCTCCTTGAAGAAGCTGATAAAACCCGCGAGACCCGGAGCAAAGGACCGCTTGCAACACTTGGCCTACTTCCAAGTACGGAACTTCCGCTTTGCTGGGGTCTGGGTGATTGGGAGGGAGTGGTAATGGAGGCAGCGGGAGGAGGAGGAGGAGGAGGAGAGGTGAAGACATGTTAACGCTGCTCAGGCTGCCTGGTGGTATAGTCTCATGATCGTCTCCTGTTGTTTGTATTAAACTCTGATGGACGACGCTGCCTACGACCTTTGGGGTATTGATGGCCTGACCTTTTAACGTGAGCCAGAAAGGTCAGGTCAAAGACCAGCAGGTGTGTATTACCAGTGCAAGTGTCGTCGTGCGAGTCCCGTGCCTTCGGTACCGTTGTGCTGAAGAGGTAAGTCATCAGAGCTACAAGTATCTATGAGATTCGTGTATGTAATTACTGGGGAAAAAAAAAGTAATTAAGTATGATGCTATGTCCCACGTTTCGCTAGGCAAGCGAGGGTCGGATCTGAGGGGAGCGGGTGTCGCTACTACTTGGCTCACATAGAACGCTATTTAAGTCAGTAATTGCCAAAGAAACACTGACAGGTCTCCCAAATAGCCCTCAAGAACCCACTGCCAGAGCGGCGAGGGTTGCGCATATTTAGATGGCGTCCCTCCGGGGAAGATACAACGAATGTGAAGACTCAAGTTTGACCCGCGTTTGAAAATCTCGAGGGCGTGTGAGTGTGTATGTGTTTTGTTTCTGCGTTCAGCCCGATCTTTCCGTTGCGCACTGCGAATATCTTATGATATTGTATTGCCCTCAGACTTGCTGGTATTGGTCGTGGCCCAAGATATGTTTTACCGTTGATTATAGGGTTGAAGAGGTCAGAGATCAAGGTCACAACTGTGTAACCGGTACGTCATTCCCATGCTGCCGTGACACAGCTGCCGGTCGCACGATACTTGTAAAGACAATGCTGCCAACCGCACGATTCCTGAGTTAGGATATTTCCTCTCTCTCTCTCTCTCTCTCTCTCTCTCTCTCTCTCTCTCTCTCTCTCTCTCTCTCTCTCTCTCTCAGGATCGTCCTCAACACGTCAAAGACATTCATGGGTCCAATCTTACTCGACTGTTGGTTATAATATGAGAATTGATGGCCTTAAAATTAAAAGCCGGGGCAATCGATAGGCTAAGCCAAAATAATCATTCTCTCTCTCTCTCTCTCTCTCTCTCTCTCTCTCTCTCTCTCTCTCTCTCTCTCTCTCTCTCTCTCTCTCCATAAACACACACACACACACAATCCCTCCTTTTCATACAGAACAATTAACAACACGTAACTCGCACGAATAATTACAGTTCTTCGTAACGATATATTTTCCTGCTGTGGGCGCTGCCCGCTATAGCCCCAGCCCCCTTTCCATTATACCTAAGACCTCGTCGCCGTAAAGTGCTCATGGTAATCCCTCATGGCTGGTGTCATCATGTTGGCTGTCGTGGCCGCTGCCTCCAGTATTTGGAGCTGCCTCTCTGTGCTGTTTATTGCCTCTCCGTCGATAGGGAGAAATTGATTTATAATGGTGCGGGTGTTGGTCTGAGGGAGGAGACTTCGTCAGTCTGGAGGGTTTACACCCATTTACCCCGAGACTACTGTAGGTTAACCAACGTATGAATAGATGTTGTAACCAACGTATGGTTGTGTAACCAACGTAGGAACAGCTTATGGTGGTATTACCAACATAGGAATGATTTATGATTGTATAGCCAGTTTAGGAGCAACTTAAGGGTGTATAACCAGCATAGGGAGAAGCTTAAAGTTGTATAACCAACACAGGAGCAACTGAAGGTTGTATAACCAACATGGGAACAACGTGATGCTGTATAACCAACATGGGAACAACGTGATGCTGTATAACCAACATGGGAACAACGTGATGCTGTGTAACCAACATGGGAACAACGTGATGCTGTATAACCAACATGGGAACAACGTCATGCTGTATAACCAACATGGGAACAACGTCATGCTGTATAACCAACATGGGAACAACGTCATGCTGTATAACCAACATGGGAACAACGTCATGCTGTATAACCAACATGGGAACAACGTGATGCTGTATAACCAACATGGGAACAACGTCATGCTGTATAACCAACATGGGAACAACGTCATGCTGTATAACCAACATGGGAACAACGTGATGCTGTATAACCAACATGGGAACAACGTCATGCTGTATAACCAACATGGGAACAACGTTATGATGTATAACCAACATGGGAACTACGTGATGCTGTATAACCAACATGGGAACAACATGATGCTGTATAACCAACATAGGAACAACGTGATGCTGTATAACCAACATAGGAACAACGTCATGCTGTATAACCAACATGGGAACAACGTCATGCTGTATAACCAACATGAGAAGAAATGCACACTAACCAACATAGGATGAGCACATTGTGTAACCAACATAATACCCCCCTACACCCCCTCTCCTCTCTCTCCCTCCCGAGGACTTCAGCAGGTAAAGCTACACTTAGCACACCCAGACCTGAAACGCTAGTCATTATTGATATATTTAGTTTGTAAGATGATTGCCCCGCCAGAAAAGGTCAAAGGCGTGCGGCCGCGTGATTGAATCATTTTAAACATATAAGGTCATAGTCCAGGCTCGTTAAAGGTCATAAGGTCAGGTGTGGCAGTGTTGCCAGGACTGGTTGGAGAGGGTCCAGGCGCTTTGCATTTCTGTTGGTGGCGATGATTGTAAAGAAAACGGAAATGTTAGAAGATTAAGCGGATGAACTCCATCCCTGTGTCATTATTTTTATTATTATTATTATAATTATTATTTTTATTATTATTATTATTATCATTATTATATTATTATTATTATTGTTGTTGTTGTTGTTATTTTTGTTATTATTATAATTTTTAACACTCATGAAACACTCGCTCCCTTCACACACACAGACTGACCGTCGGCTTGGACCATCTAGCATAATGTTCATCATTTCTCTCGTCCCTCACAATACACATGATGAATAAAGATAAAACTGAAAGAAAATTAGCTTTACGTACCATAGTGGTGCGTCAGCGACCCTCACCGCGGCTCCCAATAGTCTGACTGAACAGGAGATCCACACGACACATTGCTCCCAGACCCAGTTGTGGGGGGTGTAGAAGACCTCCCATACCATGGTTAGGTATACGTAAGGTCAGGTGTCAGACCCAGCTGTGGAGGTGGAAGACCTCCCATACCATGGTTAGGTGTACGTAAGGTGTCAGACCCAGCTGTGGGGGGTAGAAGACCTCCCAGACCATGGTTAGGTGTACGTAAGGTGTCAGACCCAGCTGTGGGGGGTAGAAGACCTCCCAGACCATGGTTAGGTGTACGTAAGGTGTCAGACCCAGCTGTGGGGGTGTAGAAGACCTCCCATACCATGGTTGGGTATGCGTAAGGTCAGGTGTCTGACCCAGCTGTGGAGGTGGAAGACCTCCCAAACCATGGTTAGGTATACGTAAGGTGCCAGACCCAGCTGTGGGGGTGGGGGTAGAAGACCTCCCAGACCATGGTTAGGTGTACGTAAGGTGTCAGACCCAGCTGTGGGGGTGTAGAAGACCTCCCATACCATGGTTGGGTATGCGTAAGGTCAGGTGTCTGACCCAGCTGTGGAGGTGGAAGACCTCCCAAACCATGGTTAGGTATACGTAAGGTGCCAGACCCAGCTGTGGGGGGTAGAAGACCTCCCAGACCATGGTTAGGTAAGGTAGTTACCAGACCCAGCTGTGGGGAGGGGGGGGGGTAGACCACCTCCCAAACCATGGTAAGGTACACGTAAGGTAAGGTAAGGTGCCATTAGGGCGTAACTCCTCCGTAAGGACTAGGAACTCAGTCTTTAGCGGTTCCCTCAAGCTTCCCTGACAGAGTTTGAAGACTTCTTTGGAAGTGTGAGGTTGAGGCTGTGTGTGTGTGTGTGTGTGTGTGTGTGTGTGTGTGTGTGTGTGTGTGTGTGTGTGGAGCGGGGCGGTGACTTTCAAGGTCAAGGATACTTAAGTCATCTTAACTATCTTCTGACTCGACTGTTTAAGGGTCAGTTTAAAGTCCAGGCTATCATACCTGGGGTGGGGGTGGGGGTCGTCACGCCTTGCTCAGTGGTCGTCACGCTTTGCCCAGGGGTCGTTACGCAACGCCCAGTTGGGGTGGTGACGCCATGAGCAATTGCTCGTCACGCCATGCACAAAGAGGTCGTACCTTCATGCTCAGGGGTCATTACGTCATGCTTAGGGGTCATTACGTCATGCTCAGGGGTCGTAGCGTCTTGCTAAGGGGGTCATAACTCCTTCCTCAAGATCGTAACGCTGTACTCAAGAATCGTAACGCCAGGCTCACGAGTTACGGGTCCTGACGCCATGTTCGCGGGTCATGTGTTGATCTGGTTGATGCTTGCGGTGTTGATCTGGTTGATGCTTGTGGTGTTGACCTGGTTGATGCTTGCGGTGTTGATCTGGTTGATGCTTGCGGTGTTGACCTGGTTGATGCTTGCGGTGTTGACCTGGTTGATGCTTGCGGTGTTGACCTGGTTGATGCTTGCAGTGTTGACCTGGTTGATGCATTGTTGACCTGGGTGCTGTTTGCGGTGTTGTCCTGGTTGATGCTTCGGTGTTGACCTGGTTGATGCTTGCGGTGTTGACCTGGTTGATGCTTGCGGTGTTGACCTGGTTGATGCTTGCGGTGTTGACCTGGTTGATGCTTGCAGTGTTGACCTGGTTGATGCTTGCGGTGTTGACCTGGTTGATGCTTGCGGTGTTGACCTGGTTGATGCTTGCAGTGTTGACCTGGTTGATGCTTGCGGTGTTGACCTGGTTGATGCTTGCAGTGTTGACCTGGTTGATGCTTGCAGTGTTGACCTGGTTGATGCTTGCGGTGTTGATCTGGTTGATGCTTGTGGTGTTGACCTGGTTGATGCTTGCGGTGTTGACCTGGTTGATGCTTGCGGTGTTGACCTGGTTGATGCTTGCGGTGTTGATCTGGTTGATGCTTGCGGTGTTGACCTGGTTGATGCTTGCGGTGTTGACTTGGTTGATGCTTGCGGTGTTGACCTGGTTGATGCTTGCGGTGTTGATCTGGTTGATGCTTGCGGTGTTGACCTGGTTGATGCTTGCGGTGTTGACCTGGTTGATGCTTGCGGTGTTGACCTGGTTGATGCTTGCGGTGTTGACCTGGTTGATGCTTGCGGTGTTGACCTGGTTGATGCTTGCGGTGTTGATCTGGTTGATGCTTGCAGTGTTGAGCTGGTTGATGCTTGCATTGTTGACCTGGTTGATGCTTGCAGTGTTGACCTGGTTGATGCTCGCGGTGTTGACCTGGGTGATGCTTGTGGTGTTGACCTGGGTGATGCTTGTGGTGTTGACCTGGTTGATGCTTGCGGTGTTGACTTGGTTGATGCTTGCATTGTTGACCTGGTTGATGCTTGCGGTGTTGATCTGGTTGATGCTTGCGGTGTTGATCTGGTTGATGCTTGCAGTGTTGACCTGGTTGATGCTTGCGGTGTTGACCTGGTTGATGCTTGAAGTGTTGACCTGGTTGATGCTTGCAGTGTTGACCTGGTTGATGCATTGTTGACCTGGGTGCTGTTTGCGGTGTTGTCCTGGTTGATGCTTCGGTGTTGACCTGGTTGATGCTTGCGGTGTTGACCTGGTTGATGCTTGCGGTGTTGACCTGGTTGATGCTTGCGGTGTTGATCTGGTTGATGCTTCGGTGTTGACCTGGTTGATGCTTGCGGTGTTGACCTGGTTGATGCTTGCGGTGTTGACCTGGTTGATGCTTGCGGTGTTGACCTGGTTGATGCTTGCAGTGTTGACCTGGTTGATGCATTGTTGACCTGGGTGCTGTTTGCGGTGTTGTCCTGGTTGATGCTTCGGTGTTGACCTGGTTGATGCTTGCGGTGTTGACCTGGTTGATGCTTGCGGTGTTGACCTGGTTGATGCTGCAGCGTTGACCTGGTTGATCCTCGCGGTGTTGACCTGGGTGATGCTTTCAGTGTTGACCTGGTTGATGCTTTCAGTGTTGACCTAACAGTTATTGTGTTGCCTGACGGTTCTTGTGTTGTCTAGGGATGTACTAGTGTTGCGTGAACAGTCCTCACACCGCCTCCCAGATCTAGTGTTGCCGGTCCTTACATTTATATTGTCATGTGTTGTTCATGCGTCCGGCTCCACGGTTAGTGCTCGGCTCGTGGTCGCCGCCAGACACAGGCGAGATGGCGCGTTCATCCCTGCGGGGAGAGAGAGAGAGAGAGAGAGAGAGAGAGAGAGAGAGAGAGAGAGAGAGAGAGTTTCAGTCTTCAAGTCCTTACTTTTCCAGTGGTTCGCCTTTACGTGAAGTATGTGTGTATTTCTTGCTCTTGTGATCGGACGGAAGATGGACTGGAAGTGAGAGGATGAGGGGGGGCGGGCGCGCCCTCCGCGTCTCTCTCGGCTGGAATAGTCCTGGAGTCTTTCCAGGCCAGGCATTGCGGCCAACCCCTGAGGTTTTACTGAAGTGTTTGGGTGGGTGCCAGCTGCTGCTGCTCGAGCTGCTGGAGGTTCTGGGAACAGTTGGAGAACGTGCTGGTGTGAGGGATGACCTTGGTGCCCAAGATTGTTGGAGAACGTGCTGGTGTGAGGGATGACCTTGGTGCCCAGATTGTTGGAGAAGGTGCTGGTGTTGGTGATGGCGGGGATGGGGGACGTCAGAACGTGTTTACGAACGTACGTGTTGGGGGGAGTCAGTCGCTCTGTGTTGGGGTTGCAGGTAGTCAGCCAGCGACCAGGGAGGTGTACTCTGTAATCACCGGTACTGCACATTGTGGGTAGCTGCAGTACAGTGTGCCAACACTCCAGTTTCAGTGGCTGTTTGGTTTCACTCCTTTGGCCAGGGTTGCCGCCCTGCTCTTTCTGCCTCACGCACAAGTGGACTCCTGCAGCTCTATTAAGACCACGTTCATACAGAGTCTCCACCTCCTCACCACATAAACACGTGTCTCACACGACCCGGTCAGCGATACGTGATGGGTTTCCTGCGGTGAGCGCTACGCATTTTGTCGCACGAATCCACCGTAAGTAGCTGGGTAAGTGCTCTCACCCCACCACCTTGACGTGTGGTAACTATTAAAGGTTAAGTCGCTTGACAACATATGGTGTAGTGGTCTGGTGCTAGGGCCACCACCCTCCCGTTCGTAACCTCTGCCCCTCCTGCAGGAGGTGTGGGCTTGCCCCCCTCATCGTCTCTCCCACACTCTCCCAACCTTGTGGGAGTGACGTGAGAGGAGAGTAATGTGTCGTAGCTGGAAACTTGTGGATGTGGGATGTGTGTCTCCAGGGACACGTGTGGAGTTGGCAAGGTGCGGTCGTCCTGCACCGTGCCGCCAGCAGGCCGGGTGGGAGGCGGAGAGGACCATGGTATATAGACAAGCGTGGACGCCTGGCCACTACCATCATGACGCCCTATGTCGTGATCATGTGCCTCCCTCAGGATTGTTAGCTCTGCCTCCTGAGGAAGAGTGTATATGTGTGTGTGTGTGTGTGTGTGTGTCTATCACTTTCCTCCGTTTTCTGAGTACTCCAGCAGTGGGCCAATCCCAGTCAACTTTTATACTATGATGATACTTTCTTCAGATCCATAAATGCCACAGACAAATCCTTCTTTTTCTCGAAGAAATTTCTCATAAACATTCTTTAAAGTAAACCCCCCCCCCCCACATATCCATGTGTGATTGGGGTACTTTATACTTGTGTGCACTTTAGGTAAAACGTGGGTTGGTGAGACGCTTATAAGTAATAGATGGATATTAAGTTAGACACTGCTCATTATTGTACCTCAGAGACTGAGATGAATGTGGTTTTGTGAGACTTGAGATAACTTTTCCTGGAATCTCTTACTACATTACCCAGCTACTTTATGGCGTGCTGCAAGGAATATGAATGAGACATTTTCGGACGTTTTATATCAGAATTTATAGAGGGCAGGAACTTGCTCCAGCTACGCAGACTGAATCATATTTTGAGCTGCGGGGTAAGAGGACGGTGCTACGTGCATCTGCAGGCCGACGGTGTTAACCTGCCCACGACGCCCACTGTGGCCGCAGTCACCACCCACCACACAGCCCGCTCCACCGTCGCAAAGTTAGCCGTCGCACAACGCGAGACCACGACGGGGATGCTGGGCTGGGTCCTGACACTGACCACGTCTTCACACACTTATGTAGGACTTTATGTTTGTTTGTTTTTTGCGTGAAAAATCCCCCGCCACCCACCCCAACCCCAGAGATCCGTACCGAAGTGTGTGTGTCCCCTGCACGACAGTATGTGGGGCGTGTGTCGCGATGCCCAGGCGAGTGTTGGAAGTCATGGCGTTGACGGAGATGTGGAACATCACGGAGGATGGGTGGAGCAAGACACCGCAGCCCACAGCCACTGCTCTGCCCTGGCAGGCTCAGGGGGGGTAAGGGAGGAGAGAGAGAGAGAGAGAGAGAGAGAGAGAGAGAGAGAGAGAGAGAGAGAGAGAGAGAGAGAGAGGGTCGCGGCTGGCTGGAAGACGAGAGCAAAGAGACGCCTGATGAAGCTGATGCTCAACAGAGTAAGGATGAAGGAGACGACAGGAGGCGCCTCATGGAACGTGTGCCGGACATGAGGTGGGGAAGAAACCATGGCAGATTGACCAGCACAGCCCACGGGTTGGGTAGGGATGGATGCGTCCAAGTACGTAACCTGGATAGAGGCTGGTTACCTCAGTGTGTGTGTGTGGGTGGGTGTGTGTGTGGGTGGGTCACCCATCCCTACACCACTACAGACACTGACCTTCTCAGCCAGACCCGCCATGCCCACGATCTAACCACCATAACGAACACATTCACCACTCACTGGATACTTTGCCCCTACCCTTCCTACCGCCTGACGAACGCGTGTTCACATCACAAAACTCTATGACGTGTCGTCCCGACCGGTGGACGTGGCCAGCTTCCTGAGCGCTGCAGAAGACTCGTATGGCTGGATGTTTCCCTATGTTGGAGGGAGCAAGGGTGAGGAGAGTGTGGCAGATAAGGAAACCATTGTTGTCAGTGATGGTTGGCAGGAGAATGATACGAGGCAATACCTCTAGTGACACACACACACACACACACACACACACACACACTGGTGTGCACCATCAGTGTACATGTTATCACTGTTCACCTCCTGATGTCTGCAGTGGCAGGCAGGCGTCACCTGAATAACGTCACACCGTCACCCTGTGACGCGTCGTGAGGTGGGGCGGGCGTGGTTGTGTTGTGTCGCGTCGTGAGGTGGGGCGGGCGTGGCTGTGTTGTGTTGCGTCGTGAGGTGGGGCGGGCGTGGTTGTGTTGTGTCGCGTCGTGAGGTGGGGTGGGCGTGGCTGTGTTGTGTTGCGTCGTGAGGTGGGGCGGGCGTGGTTGTGTTGTGTTGCGTCGTGAGGTGGGGCGGGCGTGGTTGTGTTGTGTCGCGTCGTGAGGTGGGGCGGGCGTGGCTGTGTTGTGTTGCGTCGTGAGGTGGGGCGGGCGTGGTTGTGTTGTGTCGCGTCGTGAGGTGGGGTGGGCGTGGCTGTGTTGTGTTGCGTCGTGAGGTGGGGCGGGCGTGGCTGTGTTGTGTTGCGTCGTGAGGTGGGGCGGGCGTGGTTGTGTTGTGTCGCGTCGTGAGGTGGGGCGGGCGTGGCTGTGTTGTGTCGCGTCGTGAGGTGGGGCGGGCGTGGCTGTGTTATGTTGTGTCGCGTCGTGAGGTGGGGCGGGCGTGGTTGTGTTGTGTCGCGTCGTGAGGTGGGGCGGGCGTGGCTGTGTTATGTTGTGTCGCGTCGTGAGGTGGGGCGGGCGTGGCTGTGTTGTGTTGTGTTGCGCCACTGGTTATTGCCAGCCAGGCGCCATTGTATGTTGTGTTGCTGGTCTCTATGACAAGTATTGCTTTGGTCTCGTGTATGTTGTGTTCCTGTCTTGCGCTGTGTGTGTGTGTGTGTGTGTGTGTGTGTGTGTGTGTGTGTGTGTTTTAAGGGGAGAGAGTTTTACACTCTTAACCTTATATATGCACTGTGTCTGTACTCCTTTGCGTACACACACACACACACACACACACACACACACACACACACACACACACACAGAAGACGAAGAATTGATATTTTCAAGTTAAAGGATCGAAGATTTACTTGCTTCAGAGTCCTGGCTGAGGACGAGGTGATGTTCCTCCCCTGCTGGTGGACCAGTAGGGGTCCTGGCTGAGGACGAGGTGATGTTCCTTCCCTGCTGGTGGACCAGTAGGTGCCCTGGCTGAGGACGGGGGTGATGTTCCTCCCCTGCTGGTGGACCAGTAGGGGTCCTGGCTGAGGACGTTCCTCCCCTGCTGGTGGACCAGTAGGGGTCCTGGCTGAGGACGGGGGTGATGTTCCTCCCCTGCTGGTGGACCAGTAGGGGTCCTGGCTGAGGACGTTCCTCCCCTGCTGGTGGACCAGTAGGGGTCCTGGCTGAGGACGGGGGTGTGATGTTCCTCCCCTGCTGGTGGACCAGTAGGGGTCCTGGCTGAGGACGAGGTGATGTTCCACCCCTGCTGGTGGACCAGTAGGGGTCCTGGCTGAGGACGAGGTGATGTTCCTCCCCTGCTGGTGGACCAGTAGGGGTCCTGGCTGAGGACGTTCCTCCCCTGCTGGTGGACGTTAGTACAAGCAGTTAGGTTGTACATGAAACAGTCGGTCGTATGTTTGTGTGTGTCTCTGGCACACAGGCTTAAACCGGATCCCATTAAGGGTAGTGTCCCCCCCCCCGCCCCCCCTCTCCCCTGGGACCAGTTCGAACCCGGGACCTCTCAGGTTACCCGCAGTAACGTGGCCACAACCCCAGCATGAGGTTGGTGTTGTCATTGCTCGTGTGGTTAGGTTGCATGTGGCGTGGACCTCTTGTCCTTGTGAGTGGCCTTATGTGCTTGTTGTTGTTGTTGTTGTTGTTGTTGTTGTTCTTACTGTGTTTAGTGTTACTCCTGGTGTTAGTGTTTATGTTTTTTTTGTTTCTTTACTTTGTTTTGTTGTGGTTGGCGTGTTGTGTTAGTGTTGCGTCCATGTGTTTGTGCGTGTGTTTGATTGTTGTGTTGAGCGTGTGATGCGTCTTAATGTGTACGTATATTTGGTTGTGTTGCCTAGTTTTGTGTTGTTGTTGTTGTTGTTGTTCTGTGTTGCTGGCTGCACCTGATGATGAAGTGAGGTGTGTTTACTGGATTTTATTTTGTAACATTGTTTAATCCGATATGAGCTCCATGTAGCGTGGATGGTGAGTTGTATCGTGGTTGGTGAGTTACATTGTGGATGTTGAGTTACAGTGTGGATGGTGAGTTGTAGTGTGGGTGGTGAGTTACAGTGTGGATGGTGAGTTGTAGTGTGGGTGTTGAGTTACAGTGTGGAGGATGAGTTGTAGTGTGGATGGTGAGTTACAGTGTGGATGGGGAGTTATACTTTAGGTGGTGAGTTACAGTGCGAAGGATGAGTTATAGTGTGGAGGATGAGTTATAGCGTGGATGGTGAATTACAGTATGTATGATGAGTTACAGTGTGGCTGAGCCTGGCTGTGGTCATGACAGATGCGTCTGGCTGTACCGGTGGTGGAGAGGGTGAGACATGACAGTAGACAGTGGGAGGCTGACCCCACTTGACCAAGGACAACATACGGTGGCAGGGGATACTGACTGATGACCCCATTCAACCTGACATGATGGGCAGAGTAGCCACAGGGAAGATGGTATGGTATGGTGGTGGTGGTGATTTGCGATCCTCCAGAGAACTGTAATATAACAGGACAAGTTTACGATGATGGCAGCGAAGGAACGACCATTATGGTACAGGAATACAGAAAGCACCCAGAACGTTGCACTGCGTCGAGGAGGTTTTAAGTTTTGATATCAGGGAGTTTGGGTGATGAGTCAGGAGACTGTCGAGTTTGATTTTCATGACGATGGTTGTGAGGGGGACGCGTTCTCTCTCTCTCTCTCTCTCTCTCTCTCTCTCTCTCTCTCTCTCTCTCTCTCTCTCTCTCTCTCTCTCTCTCTACCAGAACATGTCTTGTCTATTCATGCTCGTGAACACACACGATTCACCTGGGCTATTGTTGACATCATTACCCGGGTCATGTGTTCACGAAAAGTATCAGGAGGGAAATTGTGAGTATCGTGTACGACACACCACCAGTTGGAAGGGTTGATGATGTAGGAGTGTTGGAGTACGTGCACATTGACGACCTGACAGGAAACGTAGACTCAGTGAGGAGGAGGAGGAGGAGGAGGTGGGGTAAACTTTACAGAAATAAACCATTTCCTTCAGAACGTAAACTGGGAGATGGAGTGCCATAGCCAAGTTAGGGATTTGTTGTCTTTGGATCTCACATCGAAATCTGTGCTGAGGTGTTTATATATAAGGCCGATACCTTCACCTGGAAATGACGAGGGGAATTTTAGAAGAGCCAGAAGTATAGAAGAGACAGAAATATAGGTCAGGCAAAGATGTCAACAAGCAGACGAGCTCAGAAGAGATGTAGCGTGGGAGAGATGCAGGGAACAACTTGGTGCAGTGCAGCGAGGTGCTGGTGAAGGAGAAGGAACACAGTGTAACAGGATTAGGTACAAGGCAGCCCTTCCATCAGGATTCTTCCATAAATTCATCTGGAGTAAATAGTCGATGACGTGGCAGCTGGGCAGGTCGAGGGACTTAGAGGGAAGGACGAATGATGAAGGGATGATATGGGAGGAAGGATCGTGACCTATGTGAGGCACATGGTCCTGGTGAACACCCCCCTCCGTGCGTGGTGAAGGAAGGTTGCAGCGGTGTGAGCGGCCGCTTGAGGTAGAAGTTGTAGGTGCCAAGGAAGGGAAAGATGGCAAACGTTGTGCCCATCTTTAAGAAAAACGTTGTGGAAATGATTCACCGAATCATATGAGCACCAGCATCCCTCGACGAAAATGGTATGTGAAGCATGAGGAAAGATAATCATAAATTAGATGGATGACTCCTTGCTGAGCGAGAGACAACCTGGGTCTTGGGTGAGGGAGGTCGTGCGTGGCAGAGAGAGAGAGAGAGAGAGAGAGAGAGAGAGAGAGAGAGAGAGAGAGAGAGAGTATCTGTACTGGATGAAAGAGATGGATAGCTGCAGGATTGTGTGTTCCTGGACTGCCAGACGACACTGTCTCATCCAAGACTTAGGAGTAAAGAAGCTGCAGCAGACAAGCTTAGGGGGAAGACGTCCTCCACTGCAATTACCGTAGTGGAGGGGGACAAAGGGCAGCACGTACGGTCCAAGGAACCGCCTGTAGATGTGTCGTGGATACGAGTGGTGTTCCACATGGCTCGGTCCTGGGACTTGCGCTCTTCCTGATCATCATGGTAGAAGGTAACCTGCTGGCCAGGAGGAACTGCACACACACACGTACCTGGATATGTATGAGGGGAAGACGAGGGTTGCTTGCATCGTCTTTCATACGGAGCCCCAACAGCCTGCTAGCTTCAGTGTGTGATACATGGTTGAGGAAGTCAACCCTGGGAGATGGAAGGGTTCGTGAGTGTGGCATCAGAGGCTGTATCGTGTGAGTATTATGATGCGACGCTAAACACGATCGTATTCTAAACCTTCACCAGAGCCCAGCCTGAGCAGAATGGTAGAGAAAACGAAGCGTTTGTTGGCCATTGTCATATTTTCCATTGAGGCACATCACCCGGGAAAACATTTAGCAAGCTATTGACAACACATGCCACACGAAAAGTGGAATGTTGTGTTTCTCAGCGTTGGGTCACCGCGCGTGGAACCAGACAGAGAAGGACAGCTCACACGATGAATAGGATAATAAGAGATTTATATATATTTATACACACAGACCATACAGACCTGTCAGTTGTCCAGGAGAGGTGCTCTGACCTGAACACTACGTAAAGAAAAAAATATAGTCGCCTTAAAAGCAGTAGAATGAAAGGATAACCAAGTAAAGGTGAGTTCCAGTGTGAGGATGGTCGTCATGAGAGAGAGAGAGAGAGAGAGAGAGAGAGAGAGAGAGAGAGAGAGAGAGAGAGAGAGAGAGAGTAATGGTGTGGCTCACTGTCAACAGTGTACAGTTCTTCGTAAGCTACAGAGTCGTGGAATATCCAGAGGTCGTGAGCGGGTGACAGAGCGGGGAACGGGATATGGAAAAAAAGAAAAACAACCACGTAAGGAACAGATGTGGTATTATGAGTGTAGTAGGATGGGAGTGAGACTGAGCGGCGTACCGAAGTTTGAAACCCTTGTGTGTGTGACGAAACTCAGGAGGAGTCGGGCCGGCCACCACGGGTGTACGGGACACCTCCTCCTCCATCATACTGTAAAGATAGGTAATTATACGTTGGGCGGCGCCTGGAGCATGTGGCACAATGTGTTATTAAGAGTAGTTGAAAGTAGAAGTGCTGCCAGGGCGGGCAGCCAGGACCTGTGCTACCAGAGCAGCCAGGACCTGTGCTGCCAGGGCGGGCAGCCAGGACCTGTGCTACCAGAGCAGCCAGGACCTGTGCTACCAGGGCAGCCATGACCTGTGCTACCAGAGCAGCCAGGACCTGTGCTACCAGGGCAGCCAGGACCTGTGCTACCAGAGCAGCCAGGACCTGTGCTACCAGAGCAGCCAGGACCTGTGCTACCAGGGCAGCCAGGACCTGGAAAGCCAAGTGGTGCCGGGCTGATGAGCGAGTCAGTGGGCGTAGCCAGACGTATGCCCTTAGGGAGCCAGTGTATTGCTGAGGCCACAGGTTGTATGGAACGGTTCTCGTACCGCCTGCCCAGTACACACAGTGTAATGGTACTGCATCTACAGCCCTGATGTGTCAGGGGAACTGGTATGGAGAGAGTGTAAGGTGGTGCTATTTTCCAGGTGTGTCGTGCACCTGGTGTGTGCGTGACACAGCGGGTGCTCGGTGACCTCAGTAGTGCATAGCGTTGTGAGTGTAGTCCTGGTGTAGAGGTGTGTTCGTTGGTGTGGGGGTGGGGGATGGAGCTGTCTGTTGGTGACTGAGCAGGTGTATGGCAGGTGTAGGTCGGCCGGGAACCACCAGGTGACCTGAGCCTAGTGTGGTCACTAGTACCATGAGGGTCATCACACCCATTGGTGTATATTGTATCTCGTCACAGTGGCCCTCATCAGTCACACAGTCACAGTGGTCCTCACCAGTCACACAGTCACAGTGGTCCTCACCAGTCACACAGTCACAGTGGTCCTCACCAGTCACACAGTCACAGTGGTCCTCACCAGTCACACAGTCACAGTGGTCCTCACCAGTCACACAGTCACAGTGGTCCTCATCAGTCACACAGTCACAGTGGTCCTCACCAGTCACACAGTCACAGTGGTCCTCACCAGTCACACAGTCACAGTGGTCCTCACCAGTCACACAGTCAGTCAGGTCCTCATCAGTCACACAGTCAGTCAGTCTTCAACAGTCACTGTCATCAAGGTCCTCATCAGTCACACAGTCAGTCAGTCTTCAACAGTCACTGTCATCAGCAAGGCCAGTTCGACCCGTCCTTCCCTACAACACACAACCATATCCCTTGTGGCTGATCACAACCTTAACATGGATCTCTCCCACAACACAACACAACCTTGAGAACACAATCTCCACCATGATTACGAACGAGAAGATTGTTGTTGTCGTTGTGCGAGGACACGTGGCTGGGGTTGTTGTTGTGGATGTCGTCACAACCCCACGTACTGTGTGGCCAGGGAGGGATGTGGTAGGTAGGTGGTGGTGGGTGTGTTGTGACGTGTTGTTACTGCCAAGTTCCCTGGCTGCTGCCGGCGCTATGTGATAGCATGTCAGGGGACGGGTTCTCTCTCTCTCTCTCTCTCTCTCTCTCTCTCTCTCTCTCTCTCTCTCTCTCTCTCTCTCTCTCTCTCTCTCTCTGACCTCGATGTGGGGAGATTTGGGATATATGATCCCACACACTGACCGTAGTAACCAGTATAATGTACAGACTCAGAACACGAAGGAAGAACCCTCACCCACAGCTGTAGTAGTGGGAGGAGGCGAAGTGTGCGGCGCGGCCCCGCCCCGACCCGCCCCGCCCCGGTGATGTGTACTACGGTATAACATGATGAGGGTGGAGGTGAATGTTGGAGGTAGTGGCCAGAGCCCAGGATGGCACCATCGACCGCTACCCTACGACAGGGGTAAGACAGTCGCATGGAAGATTTACGACAGACGTAAATATGAAGGTGGGGGCGAGGGGACGCGAAGGAGGTGGTGGCGGGGGGACGCGAAGAATTCCAAGAGATGAGAAAGTCATGAGTAAAATCATGAGTCAGTGACTAAGAGTTATGCAGAATATGGAACAGAAGGAGACGGTGTTTATTTTGGCATATTCGAATCTGTGAAGAAGACAGGGAAGAAAATATCGGAGGGACCAGAACTACACGTGTGCGTTGTGTGTGTGTGTGTGTGTGTGTGTGTGTGTGTGTGTGTGTGTTGACCAGCGCGGAGATGGGCTCACCTCGAGAACCACAGGAAAGGTGGGAGTTAATATCGTTGAATGGTTACGATGACGCCCCTCACGACGCAACTTGCGGGGACGTAAGTGAACGGGGAGAGACGTGATAACGTCAGGGGACCAACGTAGAACATACCTCTCGCACGTCAGGGCCCGATGCAGTCCAGTCATGTTCAGTTAGCCTAAGTGAACGAAACACGGTTGAAAACGCGTTGTAGATCGTGAACACATGAGCCAAAAAAAAAAAAAGGATAAGAAACAGCCTCGTCAATATACACCAACATGAAACTGTGTCAGACGAGAGCGCAAACACATCATGAACTCATGGTTTACTTCAGGGATATTACTCGGCGAATAGCTGCTCAAAATCTGCCGTGCTCAGGTTGGTGATGGGATGTGATTGTAAGAGAGAGAGAGAGAGAGAGAGAGAGAGAGAGAGAGAGAGAGAGAGAGAGAGAGAGAGAGAGAGAGAGAGAGAGAGAGAGAGAGAGAGAGAGAGAGAGAGTAAATATTGAAGTAAAAGAGGCTTTGGGTATCAGGTTCTGAACATTCGGGCCGGGGGGGAGAGGGGGTAAGAGTCGTATCTTGCATGAAAAGAAGTGGATCGAGGTGGTATATGGGGAGCGACGAGCTGTCATAGGCTTAACCAGGGTATATGAATTTTTTTATGTGATCCATGGAGTTGTCTGTTGTTGGGTTTGACTGTGGTTGGTAGGCTTTGGCGTCCATATATATATATATATATATATATATATATATATATATATATATATATATATATATATATATATGTTGCATCGTATATGACAGCTAGAGACAGGATGTGTTCAGAGGGGGGCCATGTGTTCATGTGTTCCTGACGTTACCTTGCGAAAGCAGGAAAGTTGGATACCTATTAAGAAATTAATTACCGTCTACTTAATTGGCGTCTCTGCTCCAGTTTACGAATCATAATCGCAGTTTGTGTATTTTGGGGGGGGGGGGGGGCCGTGAACTTGTAGTGATGTAAGGGATATGGTTCTTCATTGTTTGAGTTTGTCCTTCCATCTGTCAGGATCATCAGAGGCCGCCAGCGTGCAGGTAAATTGATCAGGCGAGACATCTGTGAAAAAAACATTCAGGTGTTGAAAGTCAGTTCGACGACCACACACACACACACACACACACACACACAGTCAGACATATCTTGTGATCTTTGTTGAAAGATTACTGAAAAAACGTATTTTTTTGTTTATTTCTGTTGGTACGGTGACTGTGTAAGCACCACATCAATGTTTAAATGTTGTATAAAATGTTTAACCTTTGATATATATTTTAGTTGTAGGAGTTACTGAAATTAGAATATTCTAGTGTTGGAGAATTGTGCACGCTATTTATTTCTTGTATCGAGTCGAATCAGACAAGCCACAGTACCGTGTAGAGTAGCATGATCTTGCCTGCCACACGACTCCACGATGAGGATAAGACTTGAGAAACTGTGAAATGTAATGATGTTTTATTTACATAAGCTTCGCCGTGGTCTTGGACAGACGTGGCCTTGGGGGTAATAGCACATAAACACAGCGCACGAAGAGTAAGTACGACTGGCTAGTGAGGACGTGGCATCTGTAATCTGTAAACAAGATATGTCAGGAGAGTAATAGTTTAGGCTGCACGAAATGCGTTACATCCAGTGTTGAATGTCGTACTCCCAAGGGTATTGTGCTGCTGGCTAACCTTGCTGTTGTTTCTTAAACTTACGTTTGACATTGATAACAGCACTACGGAGATACGTGGTCATATGCTGACCACAGGAGCATTTGCCTGTAATCGTAATAATTAAGGAGGCTGAAGACTTCCCAGTTGATGATATCAGCGAGGCTTTCTTAGATTACATGATTTGCAGCGGGGTAAATATATTCATTCAGGTTCCCAGGTGTTGAGGGGAATGGAGAAACCCAAGACATGCGTACTGGAGAGAGAGAGAGAGAGAGAGAGAGAGAGAGAGAGAGAGAGAGAGAGAGAGAGAGAGAGAGAGAGAGAGAGGTGTCACAACTTTTGGAAGTCACGGTTGACGAATGACCTCATCCCCCTCCCCCGGGGGGTGTGAACATAACAAAGGAATCGTCACATCCGCCAAGATGGTGGTGTGTGGCAGAGTTTGGCCACCAACGCCAAGCGGGGGGGACGGGGGAAAGAGAGAGGAATTATCTTACGCCTGGAACACGAGAGGCTGACACCAGGAGGTGAGGGGGTACCGCATACCAGGGGTTGAAATTATCGTGTACCACACACTAGAGGCGCCAGAGCGTTGGAGTGAAAGATATTGCGATCATGTAATGTTATGATGTTGGTATGGCTGGCCATGGGATTGATCACTTGCCTTTAAGACGAGTTAGCACACAGTCATTAACTCTGTACTGTATATCCGAAGAGGGAGATGTCGTACGGCGGCAGGGGGGGAGGCGGGATCGAGTTAGTGGATCGTGCGTCAGGCAGCGAGTGCCGGTCGGATGGGTAGAGCCGGGTTGTATTATTACGTACGTCATTAAGACTCCTCATTTCTCTGGATTCACGTGATTGAAAATGAGGTGTTGTCTGTCTTGGTAATGAGGAGGAAGATCCAGTACGGTCATTGGCGGTGAGTGGTCGTCCTCATGCGCCCGCTACCCCTCACTGCAGACCACTTTGTGTGTAAACAATGCCCAGCACGATATCATGCGTGGAAACACGCATGATGTGGGTAGAAGATGGCCTGCAGCAGCTGGGGGTTGCCACTTCATGTTCACAGTGTTGTAATTTAGTCCGCATGAAAAAGAATAAATAAATAAAACCTGGTGGGTCATGGCGAAGGTCAGGTTGGGTGCCCAGGCTGAGCCCATTGAATGTGTGATGCGTCCGTCCGTCACGGTAACACACACACACACACACACGCGCGCGCGCGCGCGCACGCGTGTTCGAGACTATACAGCAAACAGACCGACGCCAGCAGAGGCCTGGTAGACCAGCCAGGCAGGAGCGGGGTTGGGACACGTGGTGGGTAGACGAGGCTGAGGGGTTAGAGACCAGTCAGGTGTGATGTGGGTGGCGGGCGTGGAGGTAACGGGGTTGTGTGTGTGGTGGTGACGGTGTGTGGACGACCGCTCCTACCCCGGGGCAGGAGCGTGGGCCCACCACCACCACTCTACCCACTGAGCCATATTGACCACCTGTCTGGTGTAGCGCTGAGCGTTGTTGACCTTGATGTATTCACGGGTCGAAAACTCATAGGTTCGGTTACTAGTTGTGGCAGTCGGTCCACAGTCACACCAGCTGTTTATCGTTCCCTTTATATATTTTTTTTCTTTACGTTGGAGGCATCAGTGACGGAAAAAAGTCTACATCAGGTTTAGGGCCTTAATTGAAATATGAAGAGGTTAATGAGAGGGGAAAAGAAGAGACAAAGGTAAATAAAAAATTTGGAGGAAATGGAAAAAAAGATAGTGTTCCAGGTCTTAGTTATATATATATATATATATATATATATATATATATATATATATATATATATATATATAAAAAAACGAGGGGGTAGGGAGTTTTAAAGCTTCGACATGTAAGGAAAGAAACATATAAAAACGGCCCATCCTTGACTTCCCGACGGCCACGCAGTAATCGTGTCAAGCAGCAGTCTACCGAGTATCGCTTGCTAGTGTTGGGACACACAAGCTGTTTGTTCTCGGGAACAAAAACCAAAGTAATACCTGTAGAAGAGGGAAAGTGAACCACCTTTGCGGCGTGGAGTAAGAGGGTCAAGTTTGGAAGTTAGCCTGGGAGAATTTACGAGTCGGATCGCTTTCGACTCAACTCTTGTCATGTAAGGATACAGAGCTCGAACCACCCCAGATGTGAGAGCAGTACTCTATACAAGGACGGATCAATCCTTTGTACAAATGGAACGAGTATTCGGAAAAAAAGAAATTTCGACATCAAAACAGGACTCCCAGTTCTCAGAGGCAGACTTGGCTATTTCCGTAATGCGAGGTTTCAAAGGTAGATTGGATGTTGCAATAATACCAAGCACTTCGTCGTTGTCTCCCGCGTTAGCGAGGTAGCGCAAGGAAACAGACGAAAGAATGGCCCAACCCACCTACATACACATGTATATACATAAACGCCCCCACACTGCACATATACATACCTATACATTTCAACGTATACATATACATACACAGACATGTACATATACACACATGTACATATTCATACTTGCTGTCCTCATCCATTCTCGTCGCCACCCCGCCACACATGAAATGGCACCCCCCTCCCCTCGCGCGCGCGCAAGGTAGCTCAAGGAAAAGACAACAAAGGCCACATTCGTTCACACTCAATCTCTAGCTGTCATGTGAAACCACAGCTCCCTCTCCACATCCAGGCCCCACAAAACTTTCCATGGTTTACCCCAGACGCTTCACATGCCCTGGTTCAATCCAGTGACACACTCCTTTCACCCTCCTGTATGTTCAGGCCCCGATTGCTCACCACCTCCAATTTGGTCTCCCACTTCTCCTCGTTCCCTCCACCTCTGACACATATATCCTCTTTGTCAATCTTTCCTCACTCATTCTCTCCATGTGACCAAACCATTTCAATACACCCTCTTCTGCTCTCTCAACCACACTCTTTTTTATTACCACACACATATGTAGCGTTGGTGAAATGGCCTTGATTGCGGCATTCAGTTGCCCCAACCATCTCGACTGACGTAAATTTATATATATAAAAAAAAAGACGATCGGAAACATCACGTTGTGTTCACTCCCATGTGAGCCTCAGCCATAGTTGTAAACAGATCATTCATGTTCATTATATTTCGTGCAGTATTAAGACTGGCATTGCTTCAGTTTTTGTTCTTTGTGTTCCTAGTCAGTTTTTAGATTTGCTTTCACGTGTAGTTTAGGTAATTTATTTTTTAGTTTTGAATGTCGGGGAAAGTGATGTTCAGTTGTTTGTGGTTCCCAGGAGCGTTGGGTTTGTTTGTGGTTCCCAGGAGCGTTGGGTTTGTTTGTGGTTCCCAGGAGCGTTGGGTTTGTTTGTGGTTCCCAGGAGCGTTCGGTTTGTTTGTGGTTCCCAGGAGCGTTCATTTGTTTGTGGTTCCCAGGAGTGTTCATTTGTTTGTGGTTCCCAAGAGCATTCGGTTTGTTTGTGGTTCCCAGGAGCGTTCATTTGTTTGTGGTTCCCAGGTGCGTTCGTTTTGTTTGTGGTTCCCAGGAGCGTTCATTTGTTTGTGGTTCCCAGGAGCGTTCGGTTTGTTTGTGGTTCCCAGAAGTGTTCAGTTTTACATGGTTCCCAGGAGCGTTGAGAGATGTGATTGCTAGTGATCGAAAGTGACATTTGGCTCTGCTTCTTGGCTTTCCACGGATAAGCTGTACCATTTGGTCATGCCCTTGGTCGTCACATGACCCGTGTGACAAGTTATTCCCTGTAACGTACAGGACCTTCACATTCCCTCCTTTGTAACGTGTGTTACTCGAGACACCCTCTACCGTGTGCCAGCCAAGGTCATCCTCGAAGTGGTTCCGAGTATGACATGGTAATGACGTGGCCTGGAGGATGAGCCCTTGGCTGGCACTCGGGGCCGCCCCATACACCTTCTGACGTGGTTTGTTCTTACTTGACGTGAGGAGCTGGTGCTTGAGGGTCAGTGGTGGTCAAGTGTTCCTTAGTGTAGCTACGTTACTGAGTTGTACCTCGACGTAGCTACGTCACCCTGGTGTTCCTTCACGTAACTACGGTGCTGTAACTCCCTCCTACAGGTACATTGTACCTTACCCTGTGTATCCTAGTTTGTACCTCCTACAGGTACCTTGTACCTTACCCTGTATATCCTGGTGTTGTACCTCCTACAGGTACCTTTTACCTTACCCTGTATATCCTGGTGTTGTACCTCCAGAGGTACCTTGTACCTTACCCTGTATATCCTGGTGTTGTACCTCGTACAGGTACCTTGTACCTTACCCTGTGTATCCTAGAGTTGTACCTCGTACAGGTACCTTGTACCTTACCCTGTATATCCTAGTGTTGTACCTCCTACAGGTACCTTGTACCTTACCCTGTATATCCTAGTGTTGTACCTCCTACAGGTACCTTGTACCTTACCCTGTATATCCTAGTGTTGTACCTCCTACAGGTACCTTGTACCTTACCCTGTATATCCTAGTGTTGTACCTCCTACAGGTACCTTGTACCTTACCCTGTATATCCTAGTGTTGTACCTCGTACAGGTACCTTGTACCTTACCCTGTATATCCTAGTGTGTATTCGTATAAGTGTCGTATACCTTTGATATGTGTCAGTAATCACCCTATATCATCATATAGGTTCGGTCGTATATATGAAAGTGTTATATTATAACTTCTAGCTTAGTGCATTGTTATGTTCTCTTTGTTCCCAACTGCCTCTCTCACTTGACCTGATATTAATTGTTCGTTTGTTCTTTGTTCATTGCAGGTGCGTGCGTGCGTGCGTGTGTACACGCAGGGTCACGAGGGTACTCGTGACTGTACCGTACTAGCGGTGCCATTGTGGTAAGTGTACCGTACTAGGTGGTAACTGGTGAAGTGTACCGTACTAGGTGGTAACAGTGGTGAAGTGTACCGTACTAGGTGGTAACTGGTGAAGTGTACCGTGTTAGGTGGTAACTGGTGAAGTGTACCGTACTAGCTGGTAACACCGGTGAAGTGTACCGTACTAGGCGGTAACAGCGATGAAGTGTACCGTAGCTGGTGTATCATCGTGGGAAGTGTACCGTATATGGTGGTAAGAGAGGAGTGAGTGTACCGTAGCGGGTGGTACCAGAACGAGGAATGTACCGTGCGAGGTGGTGGTGAGCACACACACACACACACACACACACACACACACACACACACACACACACGCCGCGTTTTTCTTCGTATAATTCAACAGTTAGAAATGTGTTGGGGTTGGGGGAGTGGGGACGGAGTGGGGGACGGTCAGATGATGGGTCTGGAGGAATACCTCCCCTCTCCCCGCCTCCCCACCTCCCTCTTCCCCAATGGTCACACACACACACCCTCCTCCTCCTCCCCGACCTGCTTGGTGGGCCTGCGTCTCTTTTTTATGTGTGTGTCGGTGGTGGTCGGTGTGTGTGGGTTGGGAGGGGTGAGGTGTAATTGTGGTGGCGGGAGGCAACGGGTATGTAAGGTGGAGAGGAGGAGCAGCACCACCAACCCACCCACCCCCTCACCGCTCTCACTCTCACTCTCACTCTGTATCGCCCCCCCCCCCTCTCTCCCTCCCTCCCATCTCCACTCTCACTTCACCCCTTCCCTTCCCTCCCTCCACCACAGCAGCTGCTACTACCCTCCCCTCCCCTTCCACCTCTACCTGGGCCCCATGGTTCTCCCTGGTGCAGCAGTCTTGGTGTGTGTGGGGCTGGCTGGTCACCGCTGCCCGCTCGCCCGCCCGCCTCCTCCTCCTCCCTGTTTATTGTCTCATCACTCTGTCATCCTCACCCTCCCTCTCTCATCTACCTTCCCTCCCTCCTTCCCTCATCCCTCCCTCCCTCCCTCCCTCTCTCATCTACCCTCCCTTCCTCCTTCCCTCCCTCCTTCCCCTTCCCATTGTATCCCTCACTCTCGTTTTCTAATCGTACTCTCTTTTTTTTTATCCTTCTTATATTTCCCGTTTTCATTCAACATACTGGTGTCTGTAGAACGCCATTCATTGTCTATTCTTTGATTTCAATTTTCTTTTGTGAGTATTTATATATATTTTTTTTTGCTGTTTTGTTATTATTTTTATTTTTTTTTGGTCGAACATTTCCATCCGGTACACACATCCCCTCCCCCAGTACCTGGTAACCTGGTGATTCCTTCCCCAGTACTTGGTGCGTGCTTTCCCCCACTACCTAGTACCGTGGTGCGTGTTTTCTACCAGTACCTGGTACCCCGGTACATGCTTCTCCCAGTACCTCCCGCAACACCAGTCCCGGTCTGAGCCTTCCCCGTATATATGAATATTATTATTGTCCTGTACAGTCTTGCCCAGTACACGTCTCCTAGTACATTCCTCCCAGTACACACGTACCCAGTACACACATACAGTACACGCTTCCCCACTACATAGCCTCCCCTGTACACGCTTCCCCAGTACATATCTCTCTACTGAATGCTCCACCAGTACCTCCCTTCTCCAAACTTTCCCAGTACATGTTTTTTTTTCCATTATACACTTCCCCAGTACATGCCTCCCTAGGGCTTGCTTCCCCAGTACATGCATCAGGAGTGTATTCTTCCCAATCAAACACTTCCCCAGTTCACGCTTCACAGTACATATCTTCCTAGTATCTGCCTCCCCAGTACACACGCACATACCCAGCACTGGCATCCCCAGTACACACACACATACCTAACACTCGCATCCCCAGTACACACACATACCCTGCACTCGCATCCCCAGTACACGCACACACTTTTCACCAGTGCCTATTTCCAGTTTGCACATCCCTGGTACACGTTTTCCCAGAAGTTCTTCTCCCCCAGTCCCCCCAGTACACGCTTAGCTCAGGACTGATTTGAATTGTACCAGTGACCCCGGCGAAATGGATCGCGCACCCCATGCTCAACCTGTGAGCGGCAGCGCAAAAGGATTACAGGGAGGGGTCACCAAGGGTCGTCCTCAGACCCCCCCAGTGGCTTGATGTTACACAAGATGTTACAGTTCGTTAAAGGTGTTTCATTACGTTACGTTGTAACACACCAACCACATCCCGGCTTCAGCTGAGCCTTAGAAGCTGTTTCCCGTTTTCTGTCTTCCTGTGGTTCGTATCCCCCCTGTCCCTCCCCACTCCCCCCCCTCACCATCCTCATATTGCATGGATGGACCTCTCTCTCTCTCTCTCTCTCTCTCTCTCTCTCTCTCTCTCTCTCTCTCTCTCTCTCTCTCTCTCTCTCTCTCTCTGGGCAGTACTGTACTTGGCTGTCAGGTTCCCCTCCTTGGCTCAGACTGCTGGCTGACCCATACACGGGTGGCTAGGGCTGGCTGGTGTGTGTGTTCAGGCCACACACACACACACACACGTGGGCGTCCTGACACATGGACGTAACCCACACGACTCGTTCCTCCCAAGTGCAGAATATTGTGCTGTGTTGAGCACGACGCGCTAGTCGTTCTCAGATGGGGAAAATCTTAGTAGGCATGTGGGTAGATAAGTAAGTAGGGAGGAAGGTTGGTAGATAAGTAGGAAGGTACGTGGGTAGATGAATAGTAGATAGGTAGATAGATAGTAGATAGGTAGGCACACATGACATACCTTGATAGATCTCATGTCTATCGGTGACATACAGTGGCAGGTGTTATGCTGTACCACTACGTATCCTTAGTCATCATCATCATCATCATTATCATTATCATCATCATTATCATCATCATTATCATTATCATCATCATCACGTGCCACCGTCGTGATGACCTCCTCCCCCACCTGGTCTGTCATCCTACATTCTTCAGCGTCCCTCCTCCACACATCATCACCCCCCCCCACTGATGACCCACTGTATTCTTGTTGACTCATGTTCTATATTTCACAGTTTTATCTTTGGTTTCCCTCTCGTTATTGTCTTCTTCAACGTGTCTCTCTGCCTGTATCTACGTACATACGTACGTGTGTGTGTGTGTGTGTGTGTGTGTGTGTTTGCGTGTGTGTGTGTGTGTGTGTGTGTGTGTGTGTGTGTGTGTGTGTGTGTGTATTCCCGTAGATGTGAGGGACACAAGGCAGTGGATAGTGATGGTGTTCACGGTGTGTGGTCATCCACTGTGACCATCCACTGTGACCTTCCACAGTGATCTTCCACTGTCACCTTCCACTCTGATCATCCACTGTCATCTTCCATTGTGATAATCCACTGTGGTTATCCACTGGAACCTTCCAGTGTCATCTTCCACTGTGATCATCCACTGTGACCTTCCACTGTGATCATCCACTGTGACCTTCCAGAGTGATCATCCACTGTCATCTTCCACTCTGATCATCCACTGTCATCTTCCATTGTGATAATCAACTGTGGTTATCCACTGGAACCTTTCAGTGTCATCTTCCACTGTGATCATCCACTGTGACCTTCCACTGTGATCATCCACTGTGACCTTCCAGTGTCATCTTCCACTGTGATCCTCCACTGTGATCTTCCACTGCGATCATCCACTGTGACCTTCCACTGTGATCATCCACTGTGACCTTCCACTGTGATCATCCACTGTGACCTTCCAGTGTCATCTTCCACTA
>NC_092233.1:15948923-15971423 GCF_036320965.1 Panulirus ornatus | reverse complement strand
TGTGTGTGTGTGTGTGTGTGTGTGTGTGTGCCCGAGCTTCCTAGCGCCTCTTTCACAGCCAGGAGGCTATGTGTATGTTCTTGCCCCAGAGTAGCGTCACCGGTGCCCGGGAACTGTGTCCAAACAGCGAGTTATTCTCCCACTGACTCACTGCCACACAGGCCAGGGAAGCTGTTGCCGGTCGTGAACGGTTATTGACAGATGATATGTTCATACCGGTATGATTTGCAGGCGATGACGTGTCTGTGTTGGCATTATAACTGACGTGGTTGCACTGGAGACCGAGGAATGCAGGTGGCTGCTGCCAGAAATAGCTCGACTGGCCAGGGAAACAGCAGTGTAGCTTGATTCCAGGTCCGGCTGGCTGTTGGGGGAGGTTGGGGTGGGGGGTTGAGTACAGACGTGGATGATACATAGATCAACTGGTGAAGGAGAGGGGAGGGGGTCTCGGGCGTTGGGGAGGAGGGAGGAGCAAGGGGAGATCTGGAGGGATGGTCACCAACAGAGAGGGAGGTGGGAGGCTGACTGACCCTGCCTACGGGTAGGGTTAGGGCGGCGGGCAGGGCAAGGCCGGGGAGGTTACACTAGGAATTAATGGGAGGAGGGCAGTAGTACACCTAGCACAGGGGTGTGGCAGGTGGAGAGTGGGGTCTGAGGTGGAGGATGGGGTGTGGCAGGTGAAGAGTGGGGTCTGAGGTGGGGGATGGGGTGTGAGGTGAGGTGGGGGATGGGGTGTGGCAGGTGGAGAGTGGGGTCTGAGGTGGGGGATGGGGTTGAGGCCGTGTGGTGAGGGGGAGATGTGTTGATTTCCAGGATGGTGAGTGGTGATGGGCTGGGGGTCAGGGACTGGGGTGGCCTAGTGAGGATGACTCCACCCATCCCCCCTCCCTCTCCTGCTCTTCACACACACACACACACACACACACACACACACACACACACACACACACACACACACACACACACACACACTAAATCATTTAGCTCTGTATTTATTGCCCATGAAACCGTCAGTATCTTGTACTCTCCTGTAATTATGTATCATGTATTTGATGTACCCCAGACCTGCCTCCTCCTGTGACGGGAGGGGAGACCCTCTGGGCCCCCTTGGGGGGCCTCACTAGGGCCCCCCCCACCTGTCACCCCTCATGTGTGGGTCTTCCCCCCCCTCCCCCTTCCCATGCTTGTCTCCCAGCATAAGCTAAGCCTTGTACCCATCAGCCATGCGATCTCTGAAATGCTTTTTTTTTAAATCAAAATAGAAAACGTACATGATTTCTCTCTCTCTCTCTCTCTCTCTCTCTCTCTCTCTCTCTCTCTCTCTCTCTCTCTCTCTCTCAGTACCACCTCCCTCGTCAGCCATGAGCCGAGGTTGTCACCTTCTCGCCCCATTGGCTTCACTTTCATCGTGAGTTTGTACTACTTCCTCCGTTTTCTTTCAGACATAACACCTCGTTATCCCTCTGATATACAACCGGATTCTCGTTTTTTCTTTTTTTCTCTGTGTGTGAGGTTATAACTTGACCGTCTTTTCTTTAGTTATTAACAACTCTCTTCTCAGGCTTTTGAGGTACAGAACTTTTTTTTTACCCCCTGTAGTATACCAACCCGACCCTCATTTTCTTTGTGAAGAATAACTGGACTGTCATTTTCTGTAGAAGTACAGCTGGACACTCACATTCTCTTTGTGGAACACGACTCTCGTTTTCTGCTGTAGAACACAAGTGGACCATCATTATCCCTGGTGGACCACGACTCTCATTTTCTATAGCTTGCAACCGCACCCTCAGTTTCTTTGTGGTGAACGACCGGATCCTCATTTTCTTTGTGCCAGGAGGAAGCACAACTGGTCCTCACGTTGTGTGACGCCCACCACCACCACCACCACACCCTCACCACCACCACCAAACCCTCACCACCACCACCACACCCTCACCACCACCACCACACCCTCACCACCACCACCACCACACCCTCACCACCACCACACCCTCACCACCACCACCACCACCACACCCTCACCACCACCACCACCACCACCACCACCACCAACACCACCACCACACCCTCACCACCACCACCACCACACACCACCACCACCACACCCTCACCACCACCACCACCACCACCACACCCTCACCACCACCACCACCACCACACCACCACCACCACCACCACCACACCCTCACCACCACCACCACCACACCCTCACCACCACCACCACCACACCCTCACCACCACCACCACACCACCACCACCACAACCACACCCTCACCACCACCACCACACCTCACCACCACCACACCCACACCCTCACCACCAACACCCCACCACCACCACCACACCTCACCACCACCACCACACCCTCAACCACCACCACACCCTCACCACCACCACCACACACCCCACCACCACCACACACCTCACCACCACCACACACCCACCACCACCACCACCACCACACCACACACCTCACCACCACACCCCACCCACCACCAACCACTCACCACCACACCAACCACCACCACCACCACCACACACCACCACCACACCACCACCACCACCACCACACACCCTCACCACCAACCACCACCCCACCACCACCACCACACCACCCACCCTCACCACCACCACCCACCCACACCACACTCACCACCACCACCACACCCTCACACCACCACCACCACACCCTCACACCACCACCACCACACCCTCACCACCACCACCACCACACCCTCACCACCACCACCACCACACCACCAACACCACCACCACCACCACCACACCCTCACCACCACCACCACCACACCCTCACCACCACCACCACCACACCCTCACCACCACCACCACCACACCCTCACCACCACCACCACCACACCACCACACCCTCACCACCACCACCACACCCTCACCACCACCACCACACACCCTCACCACCACCACCACACCTCACCACCACCACCACCACACCCTCACCACCACCACCACACCCTCACCACCACCACCACACCCTCACCACCACCACCACCACACCCTCACCACCACCACCAACACACCCTCACCACCACCACCACACCCTCACCACCACCACCACCACCACCCCTTCACGACAGACCAACAACAGAAGGTATTTTGGAAGGGGTTGGAGTGGACGTGATGGTGATATTTATGTCCTGTGGTGAGAGGCTACGATAACCCCTCTCTCCGAGAGAGAGAGAGAGAGAGAGAGAGAGAGAGAGAGAGAGAGAGAGAGAGACTGCTCGCACTGTGGCCCCCTCCTCCCCCCCTCCCCCCAAAAAAAAGAACAAGAGAAGGATGAAAACATTGGCGTGTCGGGTTACTGGCCAGCCAGCCAGAGCTGGACTGTACCGGGACAGCGAGCTCTTGGGAGGTGTTACTGGTACAGCTGAACTAGCCTGGTACCGGGATGGGGTAGGAGAGGTTGCTACTGGTATGGCCGAACTGGCCCAGTACCAGGGTGGGTGTTGAGGTATACTGGTATGGCCGAACTTCCCTGGTACCAGGGTGGGTGTGGAGGTGTTGGTACTGGTATGGCCGAACTTCCCCGGTACCAGGGTGGGTGTGGAGGAGTTGGTACTGGTATGGGCGAACTGGCCCAGTACCGGAGTGGGTGCGGAGGTCTACTGGTATGGGCGAACAGCCCAGTACCGGGGTGGGTGTGGAGGGTATTTGGTCCAGTACCGGGGAATATGTGGGTTAATTCTCCCAGTTCGTCTCAATATACTGTGATGGTACAGTACCGGGGGCAGGTGGGAGAGGCAGTGGTGCAGTGCTGTAGTACCAGGATGTACAGTGGTGGCCACTACCACTGGTGGTCGAGTACACTGAAGAACCTGGCTTGAGAGAGGCTGGAATCTCTCTCTCTCTCTCTCTCTCTCTCTCTCTCTCTCTCTCTCTCTCTCTCTCTCTCTCTCTCTCATTAGAGAATCAGAACATGTATGGGTAAGGTGTTTGTACCGCCCTCCTGTCTGTGTACGTGATGATGATGTATTTGTGACCCATACATTATGATCCCCCTACAGAGGTACACGTCATACACGACTGGGCCCACCATAACAGTCATAATACGTTTTCATTAAGACACTCACAGTGGGTCTTTCCAGTTTTTTTTCTTTTAATTTTTCCAGAGGTTCACTTGTGTCTGTCTCTGCGCTGCTCTCAATGTTTTCCACTTTCTCCACACCGGAGGAGACGAAAGCCACAGAGAAAAGTACGCTGTTTTCGGTAGGAAAGTGGAAGGCAAAGCTTAGATCAGTTTGTAGTTACTGTATCTTCCACTAACGAAATTATATACACTTAGTCTCGTATCACCTGGCGAGGATAATGCCTATGGGGTCCGACTTTCCATTCTTGGACGAGGCTGTGGCTCGTGGTCGCCTCTGTATCATACGAGATACTGAGGAAGAGTATGAGTAACAAGTACACTCCTGGGGGACACAAGTTGCTGCCTTGAAGATGCCAGAAATGGCCCGGTGCACAGCACGTGGTAATGTGCGGGTTGGAAGTTGTAGATCCTCCTGCCCATTCCGCGTCCTTCCTTCGTGGTACCTTTTATGTCCTGGGAACCTCATGGTCCTAAGAGCAACGGCTACACCAGTGTCTGTGTACAATTAAGTCTGCATTCTTCGTCCCTCCGCGCTACCACCATCACAGATACCACCTGATGCGGTATGTCAACCCGCCCGCCCCCACCGCCCCCCTGAGCCCGGATGACCCGTGTTGCGGAAATTATTGGATTCTCGGAAGCTGTTAGTCACCTTGTGTGTCCATGTTTGGTTGGCTGTAGCAGTCAGGTGTTGCATGTATGTGGACACACACACACACACACACACACACACACACACACACGACACTTGCGGTGGTGGGTCGTCACAATGTGAGTGTCACTCGCTCATACAGGATCCCGTATCCAGAAATGAAGGTAAGGAAACATACATAAAGCCTGGCTGATGTCTTGTCTCTGTACGTATGAATGAAGGTAGTGAGCGGTGTGTGTGTGTGTGTGTGTGTTGAAGTGGTGAGCCGACACGCTTCTAACCCACTCCAGCAGCCCGCGGCTGGCCTGGGTAACGGTACACACACACACACACACACACACACACACACACACGAACAAAGAGACACCATAGAGGTTGCTGATGTTTTCCCCCCAGGGTTAGCGTGTAATGATCGTGGCGTGTTGTGTAGAGCACAGATTCAACCCGACACGTTGACGAGAGATGCCAGGTATGATATTCACGGACGCGAATGTAAAAATGTTTCCCCCTGTAACACACAGATAGTAATGACACAGATGCAGGGGTGTGGGCAGGCCAGATGTGGGGGTGGTGTGGGTGCTAGCCTGCAGCAGCGTGACGCCCAGCACTGCCTCCCTCCTCAACCACCACGCCTCTCGCCCAGCACTGCCTCCCTCCTCAACCACCACGCCCCTCGCCCAGCACTGCCTCCCTCCTCAACCACCACGTCCCTCGCCCAGCACTGCCTCCCTCGACCACCACGTCCCTCGCCCAGCACTGCCTCCCTCCTCAACCACCACGCTCCCCGTCCAGCACTGCCTCCCTCCTCAACCACCACGCCCCTCGCTCAGCACTGCCTCCCTCCTCAACCACCACGTCCCTCGCCCAGCGCTGCCTCCCTCCTCAACCACCACGTCCCTCGCCCAGCGCTGCCTCCCTCCTCAACCACCACGTCCCTCGCCCAGCACCACCTCCCTCCTCAACCACCTCGCCCCTCGCCCCGCACTGCCTCCCTCCTCAACCACCACGCTCCCCGTCCAGCACTGCCTCCCTCCTCCTAACCAATATAATGATAAAGGCCCAACAGGAAGTGTGATCATTTGAAACATGCGTCAGAGATTTAGGAGTCAGTCATCATGAACGTGACATTAGGAGTGAAAGCGCGTGTTAAGATAGTACTGTGAGATAGCCCTGTCGAACCAAACAATGAGTGGTATGATAATGAGAACTTTCCCTACAAGAGACAGACACGTATCGCGATGAGTGTGTGATGTGTACTACATAAGATGCACAGCTGGATGAGGCTGTGTATGGATGGATTGGTCACCAGCCAGACCCGCTGGTATAAACACATTGGAGGAAACTTCAGGAGGACTTGAACAAGCACAGAGTCGAGAGGATATCACACACACGAACTGCCGCCATGAGAGACCGTGTGGGGGGGGGGGGGGGCAGGGGGGTGTCAGACTTAACTGCCCACGGAAGAGAAGGTAACGATGATGTGTGAGCTCTGTGCCAGACAACACGTTGAAGACATGGAGGAGACCCTATCAGGACTGGTCGGTGGCAGTTGTCAGTACACACACACACAGACACACACACACACACACACACACACACACACACACACACACACACACACACACACACACACAAACAAACAAACAAACACACAAACACACACATACACATTCCCCAGCCCTCCCCCCTCTCCCCTTGTTTTCATACATGTTTTCACCTCCCGGTCTCATACACTACTCCCCGGCCTGGCCATCCTCCGACCCCTGCCACTCCACCGTCCTCACCCCATCCCATAACAACCCTCCACACATCCCCTCCACCTCCCCTCCACGTAGTGCCGCCAGTGACGGCCACCTGCCTGGCTGCCTGGCTGGCTGGCTGGAGTGTGCCAGTGGCCCAGGTTAAGAGTATAAAGCCCTCACAGTGGGAGCTGGGGACGGGACGGTGCTGGGATATGATGAGCCTCTTAAGTTCTTTGAGTTCCTCATTCAATCGAGGGAAGCGCGGGAGACACCAGGAGTGTCCAGAGCCACACACACCCACATACGTCTTCTCCAGTTTGCCATCATATCCATACGTTTGACGTAATCCATTACCAGTGAGGTGCAACGTCTTTACCAGGTTTACAAGGGACGGAGTGATATGTAACGTACGATTGTAACAACGTGAGAATTATGACATTATCTTGATCAGACAAGGCGTTACGTAGATATGATTAATGAGTTACACACGTGGGGAATGCACTTGTGACTATGCTGTAGTAGTAGTAGTAGTAGTAGTAGTAGTAGTGGTGGTGGTGGTAGTAGTATTAGTAGTAGTATTTAAGTGACATGAAACTAAGAAATATTTTATGATAATTATAAAATACTGAAATTAGATCACAACCTAAAGCGAATGTAATGAATTTATACCTGGTGGAGACTATATATATATATATTACATTCGCTGGTTAAGTTACTTGCCAGAGCTGGAAGATGCAGCCGACGTGGTGAGCCCCCCCCCCACACACACACACCTGGGGGGGGGGGGAAGGTAGAGGAGGCAGATGGAGTCGGGGGGCGTGCCCCGCCTACCCCCGGCGCCTGACAACCTGTTGCTACACAATATTGGAAACTTCCTGGCCAGGCTCCTCCACCCGTCCCCCAGCCTCATGCACGGGGGTGGGGAGGGGGGGAGGGGTTCCGTTAAGCGCGTACACCACCAGTTGGCTGGCGTTATGTACGCCAGCCCGCGTTCTGGCTAGGACTGCCGCTGGTGGGCTGCTGCCGCCAGCGACAACGTAGCTAACCAAGTGATGATGAGGAGGAGGAGGAGGAGGACAGACTCGTGTCAGTAGAGTCGCTGGGATGTATGAAAGGAACATCGAAGTTACGCACAGGAACCTCCAGAGAGGACAGACTGTCTACACAGTGGTGGCAGCAGGACGCAGCCCCAAACAGCCCGGATGATCAGAGGAGCAGCGGGAAAAAGATGGATTCACAGCGGGCTGCTGGGGCACGCGGCGTGACTCGCTCTTGTCTTCGCCCGATGAAATGTGTTCTTGAGAAACCTTCCTCCACATCTCTGTGGTGCGGTGAGGAAGAGAGTCTCCCACACACCACCCTCGCTTTCACTGTCCGTTGAAGCAGTGCGTCTGTACCATTCCCATGACGTCCTGTGTGTGCAGGAAGGAGGAGGAGGGAGGAGGAGGAACCGTGAGTGTGGTGTGTGTGTGTCCAGTGTTGCTCGGCCTGCTCTCCCCATGTTGTCATGAGCAGGTTACCATGATCCCCACACGCTCTCGCGCCTCTTCCTCCCACATCTACTCCATTTTTCGCCCATGATTATCATTCTCCTTTTTTTCTCCCACCATGTACTCGCGTAGCGGTGCATTCCTTCATGCCTCGGAGGCAGGTTGTGTGGAGCGGGTGCAGCAGCAGGTGCCAACCACCCACCCACCATCCCTCACTGCCCGGGGTCGATACATAAGGTGACTCGACACTTGGACCATAACACGACTGGGGGGGGGGGGGGGGGTCACATGACCTGAGTCTGTCACGTGAGGATGAGTGCATGGCGACCTGAGTGTCTTGAGACGACGCGTGGAAGGCATGACTTGAGGGTAATGATAATGTGAGTGAAATGCTATAGGCGATAACAACAGGACACCAGATGGCGTTCTTCAAGGGAGAGAGAGAGAGAGAGAGAGAGAGAGAGAGAGAGCCAGTTGGCTCACCAGCCAGGACACTTGCTTCCTCCCCCTTCGCCTCCCCTCCCCTCCCCCAGCCACCCCGAAAGAATAAAAGAGCAGTTTGGATCACAACAAAAAACGGGCAGAGACAGTGGCTTCGTGGTCACCACGCCTGCCAGTATCCCAGTGCTTGTGTGAGGCGTTGACTGCGGGCGGGCGGTCGGAAGACCTGAGTCCTGGCTGGGGCAGAGGTGTTGTCAGCCCCCACGATGACGAAGGTTCTCCGGCAGGGGGGGCGAGCGTCGTGTGCCCACACACACAGGTACTCATCTACACGTCCAGCAGACCTGACTCTTCATCGTCAACACATCAGCAAAGTATACGTGTGTGACATTACAAAATATTCTACGATGAAATCCGTGGATGAATACCGATCCTACCTGTCATACCACAGACGTACATGAACCGACTCGTATCATCATATACACCAGTGGAAGAGTCAGTCAGTTACACAGTATCTTAATCTTACTAGAGATGTATTTACTGCAAGAAGTCTGCCTTCCATGGTGTGTGGTGAACGTACCCAAAACCTGGTTATCATAACGGCTGACTATTGCCACTAACCATCACTAGTCTCTTCTAACCAGCACCAAACACTTGTCACGAATCTCATAGTTTGCATTATGGAGACGAGCCAAGAGCAGAACGATGCGCCGCATCATGCGCTCACAGCCTTGTTCTCCTGCCGTCATGCGCTCACAGCCTTGTTCTCCTGCCGTCATGCGATACGGAAACTTTGCGTTATTTGCCATGTGACAGTTTGTCTCCTGTAGTGTGTTTTCTTAAAAGTCGTACTGTAGCGTCAGGTTACGTATGGTCCTACTACAAGTATATACGTAATGAAGTTCATATAATGAATCAAGTTTGTAACATCTGATGTAATATCAACTCACACAGGTCTTGACTAAGACCCATTTGTGGCCCCTGTAATCTTTTGGGGGGGCTACCGCTCACACGATGACCATGGGGTGCACAATGGCTTTGCAGGAGTTACCGGCACAAATCACTCCTCTCTGACACACACACACACACACACACACACACACACACACACACACACACTCCTGCAGTGTGGTACTTGCTGGTTGATCACGGTGTCTAGGCTTTTCCTGCATCGTCAGTCCTCCGTATTACTGATCATATACCACAGTGTTCGCAGCGTCTTGGGGGAACCTATACAGGCTGGGAGTCTAGCCTTCTGCAGACGTGTAATTTACACAGATCAAGAAGAACATTGGCTCTGGGAACGAGCCTCGCAGGAAGCAGCTGGTGACCTCCAACCCATATCAAGAAGTCTCCTTTTTTTTTTCCCCTATAGTCTTTGTGCCCTTCTGCTGAGGAAATTCTTCCTCCTTCTAAAGAGTCGCCCCCCAATATTCCTGCCCGGAGATCCATTTTCTTTTATCCGCCTTGTCTATGGTGCGATGCCAGACGCTTCCAGGGACACAATCCTCCCAGCCTTTTCTTTTGTCTATAATAAAGCTGACTCTCGTATTAAGTCTAAGAGGTTTCCTGTGTATGACCTGACTTCTTTGAATCCACGTCGTGTCCTTCTGTCGTTGTTATCTCGTTCAAGGAATCATTCCCTCGCTGTCTGATTATATTTTCCGGTGTTATATTGACCACGGGCTCATCTGTTGTTGACCACAACATCCTAGTCTCCTTAATGTTTAAAGATGGTTCTGCCTTCCTCCAGCGACATCTTGAAAGGAACATTTTAAGCGGCCTTTATCAGTCATCTGTGCACAGTTCCCCATCACCTATGGAGACAGGATCATGAGCCGTGAGCAGTCATTGTGTACTCCAAATAGTCCATTGTTTCTCCGGACCTTCCCAGTCCATGACGCTGTGGCCGTTGCGTCACGGTGTTCAAACACATGAGTGAGCCAGTCCGCGTCGGGCGTATCTTAACACCACCACTCTCCACACGTCAACCCACTCAGTCCCTTACCCTGATTGGCTTGCCTTTCAGTGACACGTTGCCAATCATTACGTCCCAGGTTGTCCGTATTATTATTCTGGGACTTTCTCTATTCCTCCGTTCTTATCTCGCTGTCGAGATAAGATGTGATCTAATCTGCCTGATAAGGGAAGAGGGAAGGAGGAGATACAGGAGGAGACGGAGGGAGGGACTGACTGACTTGACTGACTGGCTGGCTGGCCCTCGTAATTGAAGACGTCCTTTGAGTTTCAGAAATACTGGAGTGCCGGCCATTGAGGCGGTACATTCTCCGGGTATAATCAGTCTCGTCTTCCCGTATTCCAGTCTTGTGTGTTCCAGCTTCACCCTGTACCAACGGGTTCGTCTGCATTGGTTTGCGCTACTCTCTCGGTCTTCTGGTCTCATCACTTAAACATTCCTACTGTGTTCCAGTCACACACACTGGCGAGGCTCACCTGCTCTCCAGCCGTTTCTCGTAACTCTTTTTTGTTTTCCGTTTTCGTCTCTCACATTTTCTTCCCTCGGTCTGTCACCTCTTATGAATGGCCCGCCCTGCTCCTTTCCTCCTCGTTCGCAAGGGTTCGTATCCAGCTGAAGCGCCACCTGGTTACAGCACTCCGTCTTGAATATTATCATTACTGGTCTAACTTTTATACCTTGACTATATACAACATTGTATTTCTCATCTTTTTACAGCTTACATTTGGCATGTAAATAAACGTAAGTAATCTTTTCATCAGTATTTTCTTCTTCTTCTTCTTCTTCTTCTTCTTCTTCTTCTTCTTCTTCTTCTTCTTCTTCTTCTTCTTCTTCTTCTTCTTCCTCCTCCTCCTCCTCCTCCTCCTCCTCCGCCCTTGCCTCGGTGGTTGGGGTGTGGGTCGTCCCTCAGCCCAAAACACAAGCATGATTACCGTGTCTTCACCTCCAGCTTCTCTGATGGTCTTAATTATCGTGTGACTCGCTTTGTCGGCTGGTGTCCCAGGTGTTGGGTCGTCACGCTCTGCTATCATCTAAAATCTGACGTATACTCCTTTTTTTTTCTTCATTAAGCGCTGATTTTGAACACTGTGCACTCTTAAACTTCCCGTCTGATAAACCATATATAGCTCTGTTTCTGACGGTGTATATTACTGTGTAGCATCACTTGGTGAAGCTCTCGAATGTATGTCTGTCTGTACCTGTGTTTCAGTGTTGCTCTTGGTCAGTTGGTAGCCTAGTGTTGTGTTGATCATCAGCTGGCTCAGTAGTCGCCCTCAGTTCCCCCGTCCTTGTAGTGTGTAGTCTCTGGTCTGTGTCGTGAGAGCTTATCCTCCTCCTCCTCCTCCTCCTCCTGCTTTTGGCCTGCAGGGCATCCTGACTAGGACCCTCCGGGCGTTTTCCTCAGACGTTGTTTGTTCATTCACCGAACCTTCCTTCCTGTGGTTACCCTCGGTTTGACTTCCTTCAGATGATAGGATCATGTTATCCTGCCCCCTTAAAGTAGGAGTGTGTGTTCCCTAACGTCCTCTTCCGTCTTATGAATAGACGGATAGATATATGAAGGTTTTTTTTTGGATTATGACACTTTTTTCATTGTCTTTCATTCGATTCGTCAGTTTTCGTAATTTTCCTGGACCAGTTCGTGTGTGATTTATGGTACTGTTTCTCACAGTAACTATCGGTGATTTCCACCTCCGGTCCAGTCCAGGTCGTTCACGCACGCTAGGAGAGTCCTCAGTGTGTCTCTCTCTCTCTCTCTCTCTCTCTCTCTCTCTCTCTCTCTCTCTCTCTCTCTCTCTCTCTCGTTGTAGTGTGTGGTCGTGATACCTCACCTTGCCTGACTGTGTGTGTGTGTGTGTGTGTGTGTGTGTGTGTGTGTGTGTGAGAGGATGGAGGAGGGAGAGGGTGTGTGTGTGAGGCGTCGCATCACCAGTTATGATGGTGTTGCAGCAGCCAGCCTCCTGTGTCGTGTTTAATTCAGCTGATAATTATAATCAGAGGTCATCTTGCCCCGCTAATATAACCCCCTCACCAACCCCCACCTCCACCCTTCCCTCCTCTCCCGTGTTGTTATATAAACTGATTACCCTCATGGCTTCGGGTGTGACCTTGACCTCGTTTCGTATCGTGCTACGAGCGATAACCAGGCAGTGACGTTGTTGGGTTTATCAGGGGGTTGTTATCGTGCTCGTCACGTGTGCCTCCCTGTTCACGTGACACCCGGGGGAGGGGGGGACATCCCTTGGATAGGGGGGGGGGGGAAGTTGTTAGCGGTGAGAGGCTGAACATTGAAGTTCCCGGACGAAGAGGTGTAGACTGTAGACGGTCCTGTGTAGGTGTACCCTGTAGACTGTGGAGGGTTTTGTGTAGGTGTGCCACTGTAGGGTGTCGGGTATACGTGTACTAGTGTCGGGTGGTTTATCAGTGTAGGCTCCAGAGGGTGTAAGTGTACTAGTGTAGGCTCTAGAAGGTATAGGTGTACTAGTGTAGGCTCTAGAGGGTATAGGTGTACTAGTGTAGGTTCTAGAGGATGTGTGTATACTAGTGTAGACTCTCAAGGGTGTGTGTGTGTACTAGTGTAGGCTCTAGAGGGTGTAGGTGTACTAGTGTAGGCTCTAGAGGGTGTAGGTGTACTAGTGTAGGCTCTAGAGGGTGTAGGTGTACTAGTGTAGGCTCTAGAGGGTGTAGGTGTACTAGTGTAGTCTCTCTCTCTCTCTCTCTCTCTCTCTCTCTCTCTCTCTCTCTCTCTCTCTCTCTCTCTCTCTCTCGTGTCCTCACACACATAGATGTGTTCAAACCTGATACAATTTTTTTTTAGCCCAGGTCCTGATCGTTTGTATACGCGAGTCGTAAACAGAAACGCCAAGCATGAACTTGCCCAAAAATTGTTAGCGTTCATCATCATCAGCGAATCTCTCCAGGGTGGAATAGTCCCTCAGGAAATGCCTGGCCGTTACCGCCGTCCTGTTTGTTCGCCCTCACGCCAACGACATGCAAACGTCTGGCTGGCTGGAGTCGCTTGTTACAGAGAAAACCACAGCTTAACCTCAGTCAGCACAGTAGCACACAGCATAGATTGACACAGCACAGATCATGCCTCGCAAACCCTTTGGAACTAGAGAACTAGATCATAAATTATTCCAACACCCGCCACCAGACGAAGCAATAGATATCGTATTTCGAGGTTTTTGAAAGAAAAAAAACACGACACAATCCCCCCATAGCGAGTTAATGCTTGAAGACGGGGGCTTGAAGATCACTGGGGAAACCGGATAGAAACTTGGTTACTTAATGATAAGCAGAGAGTCGTAATGATTGGTGAATCATCACTTTGGTCACCCGTTGTTGGTTGGGGGTCCCTCAGGGATACGTGCTGGGACCAATACACTTCATCAAGTATATTCCATAACGTTGATGTATGGGTGAGTAACGTAGTGTCTTAATTGACGGATGGCATAAAGATTTACGCCAGTGCCATATTAAACTGAAGAAGATCAGCTAATATTACCAAAGGATTTGTGGATCAAATAGCGAAATGGTTTAGAAATTGGCAAATGCCATTTTACGTTAATAGATCTTAGCTGTTGATTGGATAATGAACTGATGGGCCATAAGATAAAGGACACCCCTAGTGTGAGGGGGATCTAGGGGTCACTGTCTCCAACAACTTCAGATTCCTCCAACATCGTAACGTAGCTGTCAAGAAGGCAACTTGGATGTTAGGATGTATTCACAGAAACTTTAGTTACGAGAGTAAGGATGTGGCATTACCACTATACTTTTCGTTAGACCCCATCTCGAACATGTAGTGCGGTTCTGAGCCCCCCTCATTAAGGAAGGATATTCTTAAAAATAGAAGCAGTGCAACGAAGAGCGAGCTAAATTGATTCCTTCCTTACGTAACAAAACCGTTTCAGGACTGACTGCGGGGTCGGAATTTGGTTCTCGCTTAGCAAGAGTCGGCTACGAGGCAAGAGGATGTTTTCAAATACTTGGAGGGTTCAACGATATAGGAAACCTCTTTACTCTCGCTCAAGTGCTACCAACGAGAGAAAACGGACTATAAAACTTAAAGAGGTGATCGAGTTCATCTGGATTGCACAAAGTGACGTTATCGACCCGTGGATTACGTTCCCAGAAGATGCCGTTCAGAGCAAAATATATTGACATGTTCAGAATTAGGATTGATCCTCACCTGTCTCTCTCCGATATATTCAGTAATTCTTTTAACTTATTACCATAACGTAGTGGTGTGGTGTGGTACTTTCTCACACCACTGGTCTGGCCCCGGCCATGCTGCAGTAACATAATAAAACGTTGATAATTCCGTGTCGCCAACTGAAAGAGAACTAGAATGTGTTGTGTGTGTGTGTGTGTGTGTGTGTGTGTGTGTGTGTGTGTGTGTGTGTGTGTGTGTGTTGACATGGTAGGTCGCGAGGCTGGACACATGAAGAGTTTATCCTTATCATTGTCATTATAATGAAAGTGAAGGGAGGCGTTGCCTTGGTGAGGGAATGCATGACATGTTCTCACATTCACTGTCATTCCCTGACTTTTTCCTGTAAACATTTCCTTCGTTTCTCTCTCTCTCTCTCTCTCTCTCTCTCTCTCTCTCTCTCTCTCTCTCTCTCTCTCTCTCTCTCTCTCTCTCTCTCACACACACACACACACACACACACACACACACACTTTACTAGTTGTTCAATGAAGGCAGTTTTCCTCCCAGGTCACGTGATGGTCTTGTCTCCCCCCCTCCTCCTGTATGACAACACTTCAGTTTTCGATTGCTCTCTGCCGTCCGGAAGTCATCATGCTGCCGTATGATCACTGGTGTTTTGTGTGTGTGTGACCTGCGCTGTCATCACCACACTGCCTCACAAACGCCCGCCACCATGAGCCAGCCATCTTCTCGGTGCCACAGAGGCAGGACTGGTGTGTGTGTGTGTGTGTGTGTGTGTGTGTGTGTGTGTGTGTGTGTGATCACTGCTGGTGTATCACAGTGGGGGAGGGAGAGAGTGTTCTACACACCCGTGTTGTGTAATTACTTGTCTGTACTGTAAGTTGGGAGGGAGGGGAGAGAATTTGATATTGCTGTGTTGTGTATTGTTTATATGTTCTGTACGTGGAGGGAGTTTTACGCTCGTTAGAACGGAGTCTCTTTAATGTTTTCGAGTACCATGCAACTCCTTAAACTTATGTATGCTCTCGGCTTTAACCATGCCCTGAGTCATTCTGTTCTATTCAGCCACCAGTCTCGTGCAGGTTTCATGTTTAATGTCGTGTGTGCGTGTGTGTTTGTGTGTGTGTGTGTGTGTGTGTGTGTATTTGTGTGTGTTTACCTTTAGGTCGACATATTTACGATTTATTTATCATAGTTGATGTATCTGGTTGTGAGAGGGACAGATGATGGATGTGTGTTATGTCTGTGTGATGTGTATTGTGTGGTGTATGTTGGATCTTTGTGGTGTTGGGACTGTGTGTGTGTGTGTGTGTGTGCTGGGACTGTGTGGTGTGTATTGGGTCTGTATAGTGTGTGTTGGATCTTTGTGGTATGGGTTGTGAGGTGTTTGTGGTTCACCACGGTGGAGGTTGAAGGAGGACCCTGACTAGAAGCAGGAATGGTCAACAGACCTCGGCGGAGTCAGTCTGCTACCAGGGACGCAGCTGTGCGAGAACCACTGAACACAACCCCCGCCTCAGTGAGAGCTACGCCGTACATTTGCACACCTTAGAAATATCTGACTTGACTTCCCTCCTCCCCCAGAGTCTTACCTCATAATTACCAGAAAATGAAAGTTGTAGCGAGTCGGAGCGGAGCGTGTTGAGGGTCGTGAGGTCTGTGAGAAGGTGGTGAGGTCTGTGTGGACGTGGTGAGGGTCGTGAGGTCTTTGGGGAGGTGGTGGGGGTCGTGAGGTTTGTGGGGAGGTGGTGAGGGTCGTGAGGTCTTTGGGGAGGTGGTGAGGGTCATGAGGTCTGTGTGGACGTGGTGAGAGTCGTGAGGTCTGTGTGGACGTGGTAGGGGCCGTGAGGTCTTTGGGAGAGCGATGAGAGTCGTGTGAGGCCTGTGGGGACGTAGTGGGTTGGGGGGGGGTTCGTGAGGACGGAGGGGATGTGGTGAGGGTCGGAGGGGGCGTGGTGGATCGGGGAGAGGCCCAGAGGGAGCCTGGGGAGGGTGAGAGAGTGGGAGGGGGGGGGTAGGTAGGAGGGTGAGCTGACCTCTTTATTTACCGCTCAATATCTGGTCCTACAGTCACCTTTACGGGACGCTCTCTCAAGATGTGTATGTGTGTGTGTGTGTGTTTGTGTGTGACACTGTGGGGACCCATCTCGTCATGTGTCGTTGTTGTCCTACAATATATTTAATGTACTTACGTTCTTCTCTTTACTTCATGTCTACCTCATCCGCTGCTTCATCACGACCGAACTAGAAGGTATGATCCCTCCGCCTGTGTTCCAGGTGGCTGGAGATAAACCTGAGGATACATATCTGTTATGGACCGGGTCGGGGACGGGTGGTGGGAGTCGCTGACTGTGGCAGGAATGTGTTGGAGGGTTTTGCGTTGGAGGGTTGTCGCGAGTGGTGTGAGGAAGAGGAAAGGTTGGAGCGAGAGAGAGAGAGAGAGAGAGAGAGAGAGAGAGAGAGAGAGAGAGAGAGAGAGAGAGAGAGAGAACGGAGGTGGGTAAGGAGCCCTGGGCCTGAACCCAGGTGCTCCATCGCTCGCTAATCAGAAAGACAAAGCAAGATGCTTTTGCTTGTGCGTTCCAGCGTGGGCAAGTTATCGGTGTTGACCTTTCCCCTGGGGGGCTTACACCTCTCCCTCACGTCATGCTCAGTGTTTACTCTCGGCTGGCGGTGGTGGTGTTGGAGGGAGGGTGGCGTGGCTCTCGGCCTGATGTGTATGCCTCTTCAGCGGCATGAGCAGGTGGCACCACTTTCTCCAGTGTGGCGGGAATGCACGTCGTCAATGTTTACGATCATCTCTCACGACTCGTACTGAAACGGAAGTTTGACGCTCACGAGTTTGATGTAGTCTGTTTACTTTAGCGACAGATGTCGTAATGTGATCGAACAGGGCGGGGTTTGGCTATTGTGTTCACTCCACACTGTCTCGCATTGGAAGGTTCGTGTGAGGTGATAGTCACCGCTCGACCGTGTATCACTGTGCTCTACCATCATCACATTACATTTAATTAGGTTGAATTGCATGAGCCATGTAGCCGAACACTGCTGGCTGGAGTGTGTGTGTGTGTGTGTGTGTGTGTGTGTGGGGCATGCCACACTGCTGATCGCTCGAGGAGGAAATGCGCTACATGCCAGGGAAGATGGGTCCCTCTGCTCGTTCTGGTGAGGCTACGAGACCCCGGAGGACCCACCATCAGGATGACTTTCTTAGTAAACATTGCGCCTGCAGGGCACCCACGTCTGGCGTGACCAGAGACGGAGGAGCCAGTAAACGGTAGGTGGACGAACCTTGCCTCTGCACCAGTCAGTCCCCTTGATCCACATGTGTGTGTGTGTGTGTGTGTTGTAACATGCCTCCTGGCAGGGGCCTCAACCTCCTCTGGAGAACACCTGGACGTACACGTCATCCTGGAGAGTGTGAACATGACCGTCATGACCGCACCTTTTGACAGACAGGTCGATGGTGAGGAGTTGCACTGGACGAAGTCTGTTCTCCCACACAGCCCAGGGCGGCATGCCGTACCGAGGAAGCTGACTGAGGCGCTGGAGAACTGAACAGAATTCTGATGCGATGTGCAAAGACCTTGTAAGAAAGAGCCTTTGAATCATGTGACCTTGATGACACTGCGCACAAAATATGTCATAGGGGAAGAACCCCACGAGTGGGAAGACAGATATAAAGAAAACGTTTTGGCTAAACTATTACAAAACGTTGATGTAAATCAAAGTGGTTACAACATACCTAAGGTAAGAAGTCAATAACAAGGAACTGTATTTTCACCTTTACTGTTTCTCATTCTTACATCCAACTTGTACTTGAACACTACCCACAGTCTTTGTCATATGATGCCAACAAGTTTAAAATCTCATATTTAGAAGACGATGGAAACCTACAACTATACATGAATCTGCTCCTGTGATTGGACCTCTTATAGTGTTCTGGTTTATAATAGACAATAGCTTCATCATTACAGATCATGACAGACACAAACACAATCATACCTGGGCAGAGCAGTGTACCTGACCTTCACTGGTGGTGTCTACTGACCTTGCCTTCAGCAGACACATCAAGTCGGTAACTGTTTCATTCAGAAAGATGGCCGGCCGCGTCTAACGGACCTTCAAGCTATGAGAGTTAAAACTGACGATGACCCTCCTCAAGACGTGAATCCCCTCGTGAATAGACCAGTGTTGTCTGCCAACATTATCTCTCTGGGTGGACGAGATGGCTGAGGCCAAGTGTTCATCGACGCTTGAATACATGGAACTACTGAGAACGACTGAAACCAGTGTGTGTTTACCCCTTCTGGAGATGATGCAAGACATGTTATGCTTTTACATTCGAAAAGTTCTAGGAAGTATCGTCCCCAGTTCTTACTGGGAAATGGTTCCATATTGTCGCGCCAAGGCATGAGAGACTATTATGTAGAGTATTGCCAGTGAAATCCAAAGGTTCATTAAGTATGATAAAAGTGGAAACATTGTTGGAAACATCTGGAAGGACAGGATTGTGGAAGACTCTGCCAGCGATCATAAGAGCACTGTGGACTGTCCACTGAAGATGTCTGGTAAAGGTCCGGATAACTACGTGTATAGTGTACCACGCCAGCCAGGGTCATGGGGTTACGTAGGTCCAGGTGCCATGGACTCCACCTGCCTATGAATGACTCGGGAGGAGCAACATGACAGCATATAGTTACATACTCAGTTGTGGCAGGTTGGATATACAACCTTTTTTCATGACGGATCACAACCAGTTGTAAACCATAACAGCACCAGAGCCCTCCACGGTGAAAAGCTCGTCCCTCCCTAAGGCACTGTACTTAACACCCGTCCTGTTCCTCATTCTTATATACGAGAATAAGGAAGAAAATCACATGATAGTGGATGCCGAGAGGCTACAAAGAGACGTAAACGAAATCTGTAACTGAGTAACTGAGAATAACATTTTTTTTTCAGCGGACAGACACAGGCTCTATCACTGGCCAGTCGAAAAATATGAGAGAACTTGCGAGTTTTAATGTCTAATGACCTAAGCCTCAGCGCACACAACAGAACGGTTGCTTCATGCGAAAGGAAGGCAGGCTGGATCCTGTGGACCATCAAGACAAGGGAAGACGAGGCACTGATTCTTCCACGAATCGAATATTGCCGGGGCGAGAATGCGGAATGGAGAGTGCACAGAGATCGTCCACAGGCCATATGAACGTGGTAGAGGAACTAAGTTACCGGGAAAGGTTGAAATCTCTGAGGCTATCTATACTCCTTGGAGCGCAGCTGGGAGAGGTATATCATCATGTATACCTGGATGATGCTAGAAGGTCTGGTCCCCAACTTACATTAGGAAACCACATCCTACTGGCACGACAGGCGTGGAAGACTGTGTAAACTACTGCCTCTGAAATCCGTAGGTGCCATATGTACAAAAAGAGAGAACACCTTAAACATGCGGGGCCCAAGACTCTTCACCACCTTGCCATCTACCATCAGAAACAGCCTGGGATGCACGGTAGAGAAGGTCAAGAGTGCACTGGACAAGTACCTACACAGTGGACCAGACCAGGCAGGCTGTGTTGGGGCGGGCCTGAGGGCTGCGCTGAGGCTTCCAACAGCTTGGTGGACCAACGACCCAAAATCCAGCAGCCTGGGCCCGGCCCGGGCTTCTGGGATGAAGACCCCAGAAGACTACACCAGGGATACACGAGGTATTTGCGTAATACAAGATATGCATAAGTCAAACGTGTACAGAACATCTTGTCAACATTGCTCGTGATACAGGGGCAGGTGGAGAAACATACAAATCTCAATATATACACAGAAACAAATGATACATATACACTGAGGATCAGTTTGTATTTGAAACAGAACACACAGCAGTACAAAAGGTCAGAGTTACTTAACATAAAGGCCTTTGCCGTTACAGACTGTACTGGCTGTAGGCATGTTGATATTGACACCATTACAAACAAGGTCAAGGTAGTCACATGACACACACTGGACATTGTAGTCACAGAACGTGCCTGTCCTGCGGTATGAATACACCATGGGTTTATATTGCTCAGGGTATGGCGAAGGTTGGGTTTATATTGCTCAGGGTATGGCGAAGGTTGGGTTTATATTGCTCAGGGTATGGCGAAGGTTGGGTTTATATTGCTCAGGGTATGGCGAAGGTTGGGTTTATATTGCTCAGGGTATGGCGAAGGTTGGGTTTATATTGCTCAGGGTATGGCGAAGGTTGGGTTTATATTGCTCAGGGTATGGCGAAGGTTGGGTTTATATTGCTCAGGGTATGGCGAAGGTTGGGTTTATATTGCTCAGGGCATGGCGAAGGTTGGGTTTATATTGCTCAGGGTATGGCGAAGGTTGGGTTTATATTGCTCAGGGCATGGCGAAGGTTGGGTTTATATTGCTCAGGGTATGGCGAAGGTTGGGTTTATATTGCTCAGGGCATGGCGAAGGTTGGGTTTATATTGCTCAGGGTATGGCGAAGGTTGGGTTTATATTGCTCAGGGTATGGCGAAGGTTGGGTTTATATTGCTCAGGGTATGGCGAAGGTTGGGTTTATATTGCTCAGGGCATGGCGAAGGTTGGGTTTATATTGCTCAGGGTATGGCGAAGGTTGGGTTTATATTGCTCAGGGCATGGCGAAGGTTGGGTTTATATTGCTCAGGGCATGGCGAAGGTTGGGTTTATATTGCTCAGGGCATGGCGAAGGTTGGGTTTATATTGCTCAGGGCATGGCGAAGGTTGGGTTTATATTGCTCAGGGCATGGCGAAGGTTGGGTTTATATTGCTCAGGGTATGGCGAAGGTTGGGTTTATATTGCTCAGGGTATGGCGAAGGTTGGGTTTATATTGCTCAGGGCATGGCGAAGGTTGGGTTTATATTGCTCAGGGCATGGCGAAGGTTGGGTTTATATTGCTCAGGGCATGGCGAAGGTTGGGTTTATATTGCTCAGGGCATGGCGAAGGTTGGGTTTATATTGCTCAGGGCATGGCGAAGGTTGGGTTTATATTGCTCAGGGTATGGCGAAGGTTGGGTTTATATTGCTCAGGGTATGGCGAAGGTTGGGTTTATATTGCTCAGGGCATGGCGAAGGTTGGGTTTATATTGCTCAGGGCATGGCGAAGGTTGGGTTTATATTGCTCAGGGCATGGCGAAGGTTGGGTTTATATTGCTCAGGGCATGGCGAAGGTTGGGTTTATATTGCTCAGGGCATGGCGAAGGTTGGATACAGTGTCATAATGTCCTCAGGGATATTATACCATCAGTAACCACAAAGTTGTGCCAGTATGGTGGATTATTGATCTCAGTATGGTGGATCACATGAAATCAAGACCTTCGATCGTAAGAAAAAAGGAAATGGTTTAGTTCCCTCTGGCTGCTGGCTGACCTTGACCGACCCACCCAGTGTAGTAGTTCATGTACCGAAGTGGCTGACCGGACCAGACCAGCCCAGAACAGACCACACCAGACCGGTCGAGAGACTCGCCAGTCACCCCAAGAAGACGGTGACGGGGTTACAATTAGCAACAAGTCGTCTGGTGGGGTCAGAAACGGCAACATAGCCGTCCACTGGACTCAGTTACGGCAACATAACCGTCCACTGGGGGCAGAAACGGCAACATAGCCGTCCACTGGACTCAGTTACGGCAACATAACCGTCCACTGGGGGCAGAAACGGCAACATAGCCGTCCACTGGACTCAGTTACGGCAACATAACCGTCCACTGGGGTCAGTTACGGCAACATAGCCGTCCACTGGACTCAGTTACGGCAACATAACCGTCCACTGGGGTCAGTTACGGCAACATAGCCGTCCACTGGACTCAGTTACGGCAACATAACCGTCCACTGGGGTCAGAAACGGCAACATAGCCGTCCACTG